>NC_091454.1:125277553-125492553 GCF_027789765.1 Dendropsophus ebraccatus
AAGGGAGAAACACACAAAAAACACACAAACAGGAGCACAACACCCATCATTGTTAGCGGTGTTGTGCTCCTTACAGTATGCAGCATCTTTACAGATCGCTGCTTACAGTCTGGCCCCCAAGGGGTTAAGGGAGAATGTATTGTATCCCCCTTAACCCCTTGGGAGCCAGACTGATGTCAGACTGCACCCATCCCAGCAAGGAAGGGGTTAAGTGACCCCCCTTCCTTGCTGGGAGGGGTGCAGTGCTGGAGAGGGGGTGGGGAGAGCTCTATACTCACCCCGATGTGTCCTCTTCGCTGGTCCGCAGCACAATGAAGTCACTGTGCTGTGGACCGGCTCTTTATATGTGCGCTCAGCCGATCAGCCAATCAGCTGAGCGCACATATAATTCTAAATGTTTCTTCTAATAATGCTATTGTGATAACATAATTAGAAGAAACATTTGATGTTTTAAATTAAAGTAAAGTGATGATTAGTACAGAATGCTCTATTGCCGGGAATATGAATTAATGGCTTATGGAGCTTCCTGTACTAATTAATATTTAATTAATAAAACACATTTTCGTTTAAATAAAATCAGTTTCGTTGTTTAATAATTTAATTCTAATGAATCCATTATTGTGCAATTAAATATACTGTCAAAAAATAAATATATATATAAATATACATTTATTTATATATATATTTATTTTAACAATATATTTAATTGCACAATGATGGATTCGTTAGAATTAAATTATTGAACAACGAAAGGGACTTTATTACAAAGAAAATGTGTTTTATTAATTTAATATATTAACTATTAGAGGCATCGGCATTCGGCATCATTGCTATTCGGCTATTTTTGAAGTACTCCGTACGGACCGCCTGTCAATCCTCGGCCGCATGTCCAGCCGCAAACAATGGTCTTGTTAATTTTTTACGGGTCCGTTTACGATAGGGCCGTAGATTCATACATAGTGTGCACTGTGCAGCCGTATAACGTATACTTTCCAGCGTACGCATGAACCACCAAAAATACCGCCTCACAATTACAGCCGCAATTACAGCCGCACAGTTACATAGTGTGAACCTAGCCTAAAGCTGTATTATTGCTGCTTTGTTGTGCTCCCCGACACTCTCTTTCTTAATTCCCCTGGTTCGGAAGAATACATGCAGAGGTGGGAGGGGGTAGGGGTAAATTCAGATTATTGTATGTTTTTTCTATGGCAGTAATTAATACAACTAAACAAAAAATTGCATGGTGCAGTGATTTTTTTTTTATGCACATAATTTCTTGAAAACACCTTTATAAGACTGCAAAGTAAAGATCTGATTTACACAACGTTAAAAAAAAAAACAACACAAAGTGCATAGAACACTCCAAAAAAAGCAAAAGTGTATTTTAATGTTAATTTCATTGTAAAGTAAGAATTAAAAAAACACTGAAAATATACTGTGTGAACAGTCTTAGGTTATGTTCACATTTTTTTCAGCTCCGTTTAAAATGACATCCGTTATTTTGAGTCTTAAATAACGGACGTTTTTAAGCAGCCTGTCTCCCCTTAGTGCAATAACTGATATTTGCACATTATTTTATTTTGAGATTACTAATTGCACTTTGGGTGTGTCTTTATTTAAAAGTCCATTGAATTTAATAGTAAAAATGGAGAAAGAACAGTGACAAAAGAAGAACTGTGTGTGAACAACTAATAAAAAAAGTCCGCTGTTTGTAAAAGACGTTAGAAAATAATGTTCATGTTCATTAGTTTGACGTCCGCGGCAAAAACGTCCATTTTTCAATGCATTGTGTGCATTGGACGTCCGTCTTCCCATTGACTCCAATGCATTGCCATTGCAGTCAGTTAATTTGTGGCAAGAACAGACATTTTTTTAAATAGCGAAATCGGACATTTTTTCTCCATTTTTTACGTTGTGTGAACATAGCCTTAGGCTCACAAAACATATAAATTCAATAAACAACATCCTTAGTTGCAGGTTTGCTTGCTATGGAATCCTGGCCGAAGTGTATACACACTGTAAACACTGAGGCCGAGATTCCATGCGGCCGCACAAAAAACTGACAAGTCAGTTTTGTGCGGCCGCACTTTACATTGTGTGCTATGGGTAATTGGAATGTGAATACACCCGAATGTGTCCGCATTTCAATTAAAAAGAAATTAGGTTCATCTAAGATGAACTTCACAGACAGAGGCTGTTCTGTGACACGTATGAGGAGTCCATACATTAGAATTTTTTAAGGCTTTGGCAACAAGGGCCATGTGGCTTATTATGGGTGTGGTCTATGGGAAAGTGGTCAATTGTAGGTCAATGTTGCAGGGGTTTGGCATGTCATCTGTGTTGACTTTTTTTTATCGATTTTACCTTTATAGTTTTCATTGTATGGACCCTACAGTTAGGACCATACACATGAGAAAAAGATGCTGGATAAGATGGATGACCTCCATTATAGTTACTAAAAGATTCTGGAGTACAAGATGTTGTTAAAGTTGCGTGACCTCATCATACTGAGCACAATATGCTGAGAAAGCTGTGTGACCACCATCATACTGACTACAAGATGCTAGAAAAGCTGGAATTTCAGTATTTTCATCATTGTTTTTACCACTGTTTTTGTCAAAATCCCTCCCAAACAATTCCCACTGTAGGAATAGGCAATCCCCCACCTATAGGTAATTCCTTCTTTAGATTAATCCTTCGCATGTGGGCATCCAATAGTAAAAGCTATTTAACCCCTTAAGGTCAATGCCAATTTTAATTTTTGAGCTTTTGCTTTTTCCACTTTATGTTTAAAAGGCCATAGCACTTGCATTTTTTCACCTAGAGACCCACATGAGCCCTTATCTTTTGCGTCACTAATTGTACTTTGCAAAGACAGGCAGAATTTTTGCATAAAGTACACTGTGAAACCAGAAAAAAATTCAATGTGTGGTGAAATTGAAAAAAAAAAACGCATATCTTTTGTTTGGACGGTAATTGTTTTTACGCCATTCACCCTGGGGTAAAACTAATATGTTATGCATTTTCCTCGAGTCGCTACGATTAAACGATATATAACATGTATAACTTTTATATTATGTGATGGCCTGTAAAAAATTCAAACCATTGTTAACAAATATATGTTAAAATTGCTCTATTCCCATGCTTATAGCGCTTTTATCCTTTGGTCTATGGTGCTCTTTAAAGTGTCATTTTTTGCGCCATGATCTTTAATTTCAATCAGTACCTTGATTGCACATATATGACTTTTTGATCGCTTTTTATAAAAAATTTTCTGGATTTGATGCGACCAAAAATGCGCAATTTAGCACTTTGGAATTTTTTTGCGCTTACGCCATTTACCGTGTGAGATCAGGAATTTGATAAATTAATATCTTGGCCGATTACGTGCGCGGCGATAGCAAACATGTTTATTCATTTGTTTATTTATTTATTTATATTTTTAAAATGGAAAAAGGGGGGGTGATTTGGACTTTTATTAGGGGAGGGGATTTTTTATTAATAAAAAAACATTTTTACTTTTATTTTTACATTAACTAGAAGCCCCCCTGGGGGACTTGTATATACACAGCACTGATCTCTCATAGAGATCAATGCTGTGTATATACACAGCAAAGATCCATCGGATTGGTGATAGATTACTGTGACCTGCTGCAGGCCACAGCAATCTATTGCCGAGCTGAGATCAGCCTCATTGCAACGCTGAGGCCCGGGCCGGCCAGAAGAACGGATCTCCCCCCGCAATCGCATCAGGGGGGGGATCCGACCCGCTAGACACTAGGGATGTTGTGCAGAAAGCACTTCAATGCAGCTGTTAGGTTTGACAGCTGCATTGAAGTGCTTAATTAGCCAGCATGGCAACAGGACCCACTCCGGCTAATAGAAGCACTGCCCGGCACTGCCCCTCTCTGAACACCCCCCGGGGCACCATGACGTACCAGGTACGCCATGAGTCGCTAAGGGGTTAATAAACAACAAACATACATCCTTACCTGGCTCCTTGCATGACACCACCATCTTCTTTTTCTTCAATCTCTTCTAGCCTTATAAGTGACATTCCTGTTGAGCCCCAAAGCTGGGAAGAGAGAGTGACCTCTAGTGGCTAAAAGCAGAATAAGGTGCAGGTTAATAGGTTACTTAGACAATATTTACAAATTGGCACAGAATGGCGCAAACCCAGTCCAGTCCAGACCACAATTACAAATTATCCCTTAAAATAGTGCAAATCTGAAGATGCGCTATTTTAATGGGTGAATTGTCTTAGCCACTCTGGTAACATTCTGTTAAATTGTCAGAGATCCAATATATTTATATCGGTGCCTTACTAGCATAATTTGTTAGGGGGTGCGCTTGTACTCCAAATCCACTATTAAACGAAAGCAAATTTTCCCATAAGAAATCAATGATATGCAGATAATTGGTTCCACACCCCAAAAATAATGATTTTTTTTTTATTCATTGTGAATAAAATATGTTATATTATAAGTAAATGTACAATATTGCAATCAGCATGTGTAGTAAAATATAAAGTAAGTGCAGAAACATGAATTAACAGCAGCAGTTTGTAGATACAGAATGGAGATACAGATACCCACAATGCAGTAGCATAGTACAACAGGATAGAATATAGAAGCAGGGCTGCTGTTAGAGGTCTGTGGTCACATGACAACAATGGGAAAGGTGTGTGTGTTCAGCATGGACCAGAAAGTGAGAATCACAGAGCTATGCAGCAGAACAGAGACAGAAACTTTATATACAGCAGTTTGAACGGCTGAGTGTAAGTGCAGGCACATTATAGTAACAGTGAGTATAGCTGAGTGTAAGTGCAGGCACATTATAGCAGCAGTGTGTATAGCTGAGTGTGAGTGCAGGCACATTATAGTAGGAACGGAAAGGATGGGAAACACAAGGGCTGACAGAGACTGCAGGGAGCATGAAAGAACAAGAGGGGCAAATGTGGGCACATGAATGCAGTGCCCTCTGTCTGGGGAGAGAGGGGTTACAGCTATAAAGAGATTACCTTCATAGTCCTATCCACTGATGCAAGCCCCAGCCTGAAGTGGATTTTCCATGATTCCAGGATTTTCTGGAAGGTGAGGGAGACTTCCTGGGTCAGAGTACAGTGCTGTAGACCACCCTGTGCAGGCCATGCCCCTCCTCCACACTCTTTCCCACCCAGCACAAGGAGCTCTTAAACCAAAGCAATGCTCTTAAACCAAAGCAATGCTCTTAAACCAAGCTCTTGCAAAACATTCCTAATCCAAGTTACTCCTAAACCAAGGTACCACTGTATATGTATATATACTGTATTTTCCGGCGTATAAGACGACTTCTGACTTTTAAGCAAATTCTCAGGGGTTCACCTTATACGCCGGAAAATTTTAACCCCTGCCTGACCGCTGCGGTCAGGCAGGGGTTAACTGCAGCAAAATAAAGTAAAAAAAAAAACCTTTAACTCACCTAGGGCCCTTTCCCGGCCTCTGCGTGCCTCCCGTATTGTTCCCGGCGCAGATATCGTGACGTACACTACCTATGCCGGGGAAAGAGATCGCCGGGAAGGAGACGCTTGGCTGCCAGGAGAGCTTCGGGAGAATGAGAGAGACACCAGAAGTTCCCGAAGCCTCTCGGGGATGGAGACTTTTTTGAGCCCCCCCCCACCATATGAGGCGACCATACCTGGCGTATAAGACGACCCGCGACTTTAACCCTTATTTTGTGTGGTTAAAAAGTCGTCTTATACGCCGGAAAAAACTATATACTATATAAAACTATATATATATAGTGACAATCTGGGGGTTACTCACTTGCTAGGATCGCCATCTCCTGGGTCTGAGATGGTTGGCACATCACAACTTGCAGTCCAGTCAGTGCTGTATGCTTTATAAAAACACAGAAAAATGCAACAGCTCACCGCAACAGCAAGATACAGACCCACCACAGTCAAGTAAAGCTGACTGTGGTCAGTATAAAGCATACAGGAACACAGAAAAAAAGAAAAAATTGGTCAGCTCTCCTGGAACACCATTTACACTAGGCAGGAGCACGTTGCAATGGATAAAATTGCAAACACACAAAAACACAGAAAAATGCAACAGCTTTTTCTGTTTTTTTATGTGTTTGCAATTTCAGCCATGGCAACGTGCTCCTGTCTAGTGTGAACGGTGTTCCAGGAGAGCTGACCAATTTTTTCTTTTTTTCTGTGTTCCAGTTGGGGGAGTGGCTGCCTCTATTTGGTCGTGCACTCCACCTGTCTCACCCAGGTGGTGCAATTATTTTTGCAGGTATTAGACGGATCTTGCATGCCAAGAGCATAGGCGTATTACACGCCATGGAGAGGCCATTACAGTGTAGGGTCTGCCTCGTGGTGAGGCAGTTTACGCTGTTTGGGAATTTTTTTTGGCAGTTGGGGGGGCTGATTTTAACTATTTTTATGACTGTGGTGGGCCTGTATCTTGCTGTTGTGGTGATCTGTTGCATTTTTCTGTGTTTTTGTGTGTTTGCAATTTCAGCCATGGCAACGGCAGTTCAGCAGCCCCCGCTAATCAAATACGGAACGTTCGGGTTCGGATCAACTTGAGCCCGAACCCGGTTCGCTCATCTCTACAAGTAACATGAACATAAAGCAGGCATAAACACCATAAATGAGAGTGTCTATTAAGGAGTATTATTTGTTAAGATATTTCCAGAATGATTAAAAATAGTCTATGTCCATGTAAAAAGTCATACAAAACTTTGTTGCTATTGTATGAAAATAATCTTTAGAATACCATATGTAATAATAGCTAAAAAATACTGTTGTTCCTCTGATTGTTGGAAGAACACTGATTGTTCCAAAAATATGAAACAAAATAACTAATTCATATAAGAAACTTGTTTAGATCAATGTGAGTACTAGATTGCTTTTGCTTATCATTGAATTTGTTTTTTGTTATATTTTTGAGCTCTATATATATAAAATATTAAATCTCTGGGCTTTCAAAAGCAATACAAAGAGCTGAACCTCAAGTCCAATAAATGGTTTAATTAAGCAAATAAAAAAAGATATATTTATATTCTTAAAGGGATACTAGCAGCAAGTTAGAAGACTTCAATGTTCCCATAGGGCCAGTGACCCTAAAAATAAACATGATTATCTTACCTTCATCCTAGGTGTTGTTTTTGGTAAATCTTCACTTTAATCAATATTCAAATTAGGTGGTTTGGTACACAGTCTGCATCTATTTAGCTTTGGCTGTCCAGGCATGATGGGAAATGTAGTTTTAAAACAGCTGGAGAGCCTGAGTTTGACACGTTTAATGTATATTCATGAGGAGGGACAGGCCAGCTGGCCGCATCAGTACACTGAGCTTTAATAAGAGACATTGGCCTTCTAATCTGTTACTGTCCCTACACTACCCTTTAAAATTGTGGCCAGCTAACGGTTGGCATATATTTTGACTATGATTTCTTCCCCTGCTTGGAGCACTCCAAAAGTGGCAAGTGTAACATAAAATGTCTGAAATGTCACATTTTTACAGAAATGAGTGGAGTGCAAAAAATTGTGACTTTCGCTAAAAAATTTCCTACTTTGGTAAATTCTCCCCTTTGTCCTTTTTAAAACTATGACTATTGTCACAATTAAAGTTTAGCAAGAACTGTATATATTGAGGTTGTTTCTATGCATAAACATTTCCATGTGAATGTATTCTAAGGCTGCATTCAGGCTGCATTCAGACAGGAACTATAATATACAGGAACTATGAAATCACCTTACTTGACTGCAATCGTGTGACATCCTATGTTTAGGACCTGAGGAGACAGGAGCAAGCTTGGTTTACATGGTGATTGGACCTGATAACAGCAGGGGCTGACAAGCCAATAAGGGATTGGGAGCACAGGGCCAATAGCAGGTGGCAATGGCGTGCCACACTCTCCCAGTGAGGGAAGTTTAAAGCGAAACTGTCAGATATAATTCAAATTGCACCAGCATTTTTCTGTGGATTTTTCCTCTCCAATTCTTCTTGTGCACTTAGCAGCATAGGCACTGTCACTCAGTTGGGGGTTGGATTCAGTTCAGGGCTTATGTAAATTTCAGGTAAATTCAATCTTATCTTATATTTTCAGGTCTGCCTTTCCCTTAATAAAAGTCTGTTGTAATTAGAAATGACTGTATCTAAATATACATTTATTCTAGGAGCCAAATCCCAGCCATCTAAATGCAGCCTTAGGCTTAATTTAGACTTTGCCATTTGTTGGATTTTTTTGCACAGCTTAAAAACCACAGTGACCAGATGTTACATGAATGTGAACTAGATTTTAGAACTCACATTCACATTTTTTTTTTAGGCTTTGATGTGGTTTATTAACACAGCCATGTACTTAATTTGTTTTCGCTTAACCGCTTTCTTATTTCATTGGGTTCTATGAATTAAAACTGCTACATGAAAAATAGCTTGTAAAAACAATGCTGTAAACATGAACCAGTTTAAATGAAGTTTGAGAAATTTAGAATAGCCTTTTAATTATAGAACATAGAGACGATTCGTCATCTTAATCTGCTGTCCTAATTAGGAGAATATTGAAGAAACCGGTCTGCTCTGCTTGTGGGCAAAATGTTAGGCAAAAATGTGCAGCCAATATTAACTATAAGTTATGGAGAACAGTATTTATGAGCCCTGCATCGTGATTGTACCCATCTACCACTGAGCCCTGAGAGATCACAGTCTCTTAATTTATATACTGCCTTTGGATATACTTTACCATTGTTACTAGCATTTTAAGCTTATGTTCCCAGGTCAGGAACAGGCCGTCTGCCTGTTTATAATGACGGCGGCAAAAAATATTCATATATCATTTTGAGCAGAAAAACTTGCTGTGAGAACATAGCCGTAAACAGCATTGCAATGAATTGATTTATTTTCACATTTAAAACCTTCAATTTATACAATTTATTTCCTTACCTTCATCAACAGTGCCTTTTCATACCCTACTACGTTTTATTAGTATGTTAATTAGGTGGTTTCATAAACTCAGGCCCAGGGGCGTAACTAGAAATGGCTGGGCCCCATAGCAAACTTTTGATTGCCCCCCCCCCTTAACTGTATGTAAGGAGCAAAAATTATTACCAAAATTATCATACATTATTACCATATATATCACCGTCACACAAATCAAATCCTGAATACCGAGACCAATATAACTAATAAAACCAGTATAAAAGGAGCAACTATTACCACCACACCATGACCACTAATATTACCATACTGTTACTGACCAAATCCAGTATAGTAAGATGAATAGTACAAACAGTACCAGTTTACAAGGGACAATTATTACCACCATATACTGAATGATACCACCAATCTACTACTGAATAAGATCCACTGTACAAAGACCAATATTACCTTATACAGTGACCATATAGCAGGACATAGCAGCTCTACACAGGCTCTGCCCACCACAGTGCAGTAAGAGCCAATGACTCACAGGAGATGTATTCTTTAAGTAAATCACAGGGGGCTTCTACTCCGATCGTCAATGCCCACTTTTCCTCTTCTTCTCCATCCGGCCCAGGCCATCTTGAGGACTTCTCTCAATCACGAGTCCTCCATGTAGGATCTGCCAGACAAACATTTTAGGCTCCTCACTCTGGCACCATCATCATTCTCCATATCTATAATGCCTTGACTGTGCCCTCATATAGTGGTCAGGCCCCTCTCTGTGCATCTGTATAGTAGTTAGACCCCTCTATGCCCCCAATATACCCCTATATGCCCCTATATAGTGGTCAGGCCCCTCTCTGTGCATCTGTAACTGAGTTAGACCCCTTTATGCCCCCAATATACCCCTCTATGCCCCTATATAGTGGTCAGGCCCCTCTCTGTGCATCTGTATAGTAGTTAGACCCCTCTATGCCCCCAATATACCCCTCTATGCCCCTATATAGTGGTCAGGCCCCTCTCTGTGTATCTGTATAGTAGTTAGACCCCTCTATGCCCCCAATATACCCCTCTATGCCCCTATATAGTGGTCAGGCCCCTCTCTGTGCATCTGTATAGTAGTTAGAGCCCTCTATGCCCCCAATATACCCCTCTATGCCCCTATATATTGATCAGGCCCCTCTCTGTGCATCTGTTTAGTAGTTAGACCCCTCTATGCCCCCAATATACCCCTCTATGCCCCTATATAGTGGTCAGGCCCCTCTCTATGCATCTGTATAGTAGTTAGACCCCTCTATGCCCCCAATATACCCCTCTATGCCCCTATATAGTGGTCAGGCCCCTCTCTGTGCATCTGTATAGTAGTTAGGCCTCCCTGTGCAGGTAACCCTCCTAGTATAAAAATCTCTGCTGGGTGTAACACTGTCAAATACAGCTACTCGCAGGCCACAGGTCTAATGCAGCTATAAGGGAGAGTGACAGTGGCTGGCTACTCTATGGGTGCTTTCACACATACAGTATCACAATGGATTTCATGCTGCGAGTTCAGCAATGAAATCCGCAGCGATACTCTGTAGTGTCATTCGTTATGGCTATACAGTCTCGCAGCAGATTTTCATTCAGCTGCGAGAATCTGGCCCCTTCCCACCTAACCCACCACTGTACAGCTAATACATTACCTGTCCCTGTCCGCGCTCCCACCTGCTTCTCTGGCTCCCTGGCGTCCTGCTCAGCCAATTCATGGCTGCAACAGAACAGCGCACTAACTGGCTGAGCAGGACGCCAGGGAGCCAGAGAAGCGAAATCCGCCATGATGCATGTGAAGGCAGCTACCACTGCAAAACAGCGACTGTCTGGGAATCGGGATTGTACACACACCCATACTGTACGCAGAGGCAGATATACACAAATATGCACACACAAATCACACACAGATACAAACATAGGCACATTACAGGATACACAAATATGCCAACTCCACAGATACAAACACATGTAGATTACATATATACCTCCACTAACACACAAACACATAACATAGATGCAGAAACACACACATTACACAGATAGATATGAACACAGTCACAAATACATACACTTATTATACACACATACACAGTCACACATACATACACTTATTATACACAGTCACACATACATACACTTATTATACACACATACACAGTCACACATACATACACTTATTATACACAGTCACAGTCACACATACATACACTTATTATACACACATACACAGTCACACATACATACACTTATTATACACACATACTCAGTCACACATACATACACTTATACACACATACACAGTCACACATACATACACTTATTATACACACATACACAGTCACACATACACTTATTATACACACATACACAGTCACACATACACTTATTATACACACATACACAGTCACACATACATACACTTATTATACACACATACACAGTCACACATACACTTATTATACACACATACACAGTCACACATACATACACTTATTATACACACATACACAGTCACACATACATACACTTATACACAGTCACACATACATACACTTATTATACACACATACACAGTCACCCATACATACACTTATTATACACACAGTCACACATACACTTATTATACACACATACACAGTCACACATACACTTATTATACACAGTCACAGTCATACATACACACATACATACATACACAGTCACACATACATACACTTATACACACATTACACAATCACACATACACTTATTATACACACATACTCAGTCATACATACGCTATACACAGTCACACATACACCTCTTATACACAGTCACAGTGACACATACACACACTTATTATACACAGTCACAGTCATACATACACTTATTATACACAGTCACACATACATACACCTATTATACACACATACACAGATAGTCCAGTAAGAACAGTCACACACATACACTTATACACATATACACAGTCACACATACACTTATTATACAGTCAAAGTCACACATACACTTATTATACACACATACACAGATAGTCCAGTAAGAACACAGTCACACACATACACTTACTTTTTATACATGACGCTGGGGGGTCCAACTTGTGAAGTGTCTGCTCCTGGGCTGTGAAGCCTGCAGCCCCTCCCCCTCAGCACGGCTGCAGAGATACGCACCGGAGGGTATAGACCTCACTGCTGGGAGGGAAGGGGAGGTAGGAGAGGGAGCCCACATGTCTCTTCCTCTTCCTGTCACCTGGAGGAGGCACACTGGGTCACTTAATGTGCACAGAGAGTGCAGGGGGAGCGGATGAGTCCTGCTGATGCAAGAGCCCAAAAGAATCATCAGCAGGTCCGGTCAACTTCCCCTGCACTCTCTGTATACCAGGCTCTACACAGCAATCACTGCAGTGTGTGGGAGGCAGCGCCGGGCCCCTGATGGCGGCCCCTGCAGGAGTGATTGGCAGGGTCCGGAGCCACTGGCTCCTGACCCTGTCAGATGCAGCCTACATTGAACTGTGAGCGCTCATCAGGAGCGCACACAGTGAAAGCCCCATGTCCACTGAAATGATCTGCAGCACCCATGAAGCGGCCGGGTGCTGCAAATGACAGCTCAGGGGGCCTGGTCCATTACAGGATCGGACACCGGGCCCCCTGATGCGCCGGGCCCCATAGCAACAGCTACAGCTGCTATGGCGGTATTTCCGCCACTGCTCGGGCCGTTACTACAACAATGATCTGCCTGCCCCTCCTCATGAAGACTTGAACGCTTATTATAGAAGAATATTGGATGAATAATAAGGAGTGCAACGAGGGCTGTAGCCACACCCCCTGTACACAGAACGACCTAATTAACATGTTAATAAAACATAGTATGGTATGAAAAGGCATGGAGAATGAAAGTAAGGAAGGAGGGTGAAGGCAATGAAATAATCTTTTTTTTTTTCTCAGTGTCCCTTGCTCTATGGGAAAATTACAGCAGGTTAGAAAAAAATGATATTCCTGTGCCACAACTATAAATCTGATATAACTTTTAATATAACATTTTCCATAATCCAATCTTCTCATTCCCATCTTCAAGACTATTCTCCTGCTGCACCAGTTCTCTGGAATACAATACCCAAAACTCTTAGACTCATCCACAACATCCATAGCCTAAAGTGTGCTCTAAAGACTCATTACTTCAGGCAGTTCAAAGGGAATCTGTTAGCACCCGAGTCCTACCCGAGGTGTTGACAGTGTGCTGTAGTTAGTAGTTCCCTTGTGAGCATGTTACCTTTTGGTAATTTGCCCATTAAGTGGATTATGCATGGGTCTCCTATGGTAATAAAAAAACAAAGAGGAGATGTGTTGCAAGTTTTTGTTGCACTCTGGCACAACTGACCACTGCTTCCTCCTCCCTCTTCTTCATGAATAATCTCTGCTGCCCAGCCTCCTGCTTCCTCAGCTGTTAGCCAGTGTCTCTGATTGCAGGTCAGTCCTCTGTAAGGGGTTTATGTCTGAAAGAAACATTCAGATATAGTTGAATCACCTAGCCCAAATGTGTTGGAGCTATGGTCTAGGGGTAAATCATCTGTGCACAGTTTTATTTTTTCTTGGATCCATTCCTTTGATGGAAATTAAATATGAACAAAGGAAAATAGAACTGTTATTGGCCTCTACACAGGTAATTTAACCCTAGATCACAGCACACTTGGGCTTAAAGATATACTATATATTTCAGACATAAACTGCCTAAAGAGGATTGATCTGCAAACACAGACACAAGCTGACAAAGCATGCAGGAGGCCTAGCAGCAGAGATTTTTCATGAAGAGGAAGGAGAAAGGACTGGTAAGGCGTGCCCGAGTGTGGCACAAAAACTGAGCCACAACTCTTCTTTGACTCCTCATCACAGTAGGAAACCTGAGATTGCGCATAATCAACTCCACGGACAAATTACCAAATGGTAACATGCTCACAGGGGGAATGCAACTACAGCACACTTTTACCACCTTGGGCAGGGCCCGGGTGCTGACAGATTCCCTTTAAACATTCCCTCATGACTATCTTTACCCTCCTCTCATCTTTCACTCAGCAGAGTTCCCCTAAACTTCATGCACTTTGTATCTGCACACATAGATTGACTGACCTTTATCTGCACAACCCTATCTAAATACCATGGCTGGACCATTATTATACAAATAAAAAACAGTTTCTGCCTTTTGTCTCAACTCCACTCCTCATAGATTATAACTTTATTTCCAGGAGGGCCCTCACTCTTATTATTTCAGTAATTAGAGTGTAGTTCTGTAATGTCTTATTGTCTGTTTATGTGGCCTCAGAATTATAAATTGCTGCAGATTTGATGGCACTATATAAACTTATTATTATTATTATTATTGTTATTATTTTCTTTAGTTTGAAGCCATAAAGCACCTGTTTACTATCAACAAAAGAATTTGTTCTATCGGAGAATACCTCCATATATACAGGATCAGATGAGCACGCTGTGATGTTTCTTTCAGATTATTATGAAAGCTGAAATAAAAATAAATTTCTGTATGCTTTCTATGGCACATGAAGGTACAGCAGAGTACTCGTGCACGTCTACAACATCTGCTTTATAGCTTTGTATAAGGCTATGTTCACACGTCGTAACAGACCGGCCGTTCAGTGAGCCCTTAAGTACCAGCCGGATAATCCGTCCTGCCACATAGCTCTAATGCGGGTGCATCAGTGTGCGCCCGCATCAGAGCTTCCTATAGCCCACAGTTAAGCAAGCGTACGGAGCCGCTTGCTTCACTGTATGAACTAAGAGGTCTTTCTGCGGCCAGAATTCACTGAATTCCGGCCACAGAAAACTGACATGTCAGTTTTTTCCGGCGCCGCATGGGATCTTGGCCGGCGCGTATACGATGTGTGTACGCTCCAGCCGGGATCCCATTGCACATAAGGCTATGTTCAACTCCGCAAAACTACGGCCGTAGTTCTGCAACGAGAACTACGGCCGTAGTTTTACATAGTGTGAACATAGCCTAAATCTGAGCTGAAATAAAACCATGTGAAAGAGCCCCCCAAAAAGCCCCATTCCTGATTACAGTCTGTTTTTTGTTTTGTTTTTTGACAGCAGCAGCTTGGCATCAACCTGGTCAGATTAATTTAGTGTACCTTAGTGTAATTTAGTGGTGTATGTCCTCCCTGGGTATTAGATATAGTTACATAGTTAATACAGTTGAAAAAAGACACATGTCCATCAAGTTAAACCAAGGAGGGGATGGATACAGGAAAGGGGGAGGGATGATAAGTTCTATAATATGCATTTAAGTTATTTTGGTCTAGGAACTTGTCTAGGCCTGTTTTGAAGCCCTCTACTGTTTTTGCTGTGACCAGATCCTGTGGTAGACTTGTCGCCTCCGGAGATTGAACCTTTTTTTCTCGAGGAGCTGACAGTGCCCCCTTGTCCTTTGAGGGGGTTTTACCTGGAACATATTTTCCCCATATTTCTTGTAGGGGCCATTTATATATTGAAATAAATTAATTATATTTCCCCTTAAATGTCTCTTCTCCAGACTAAACAAATTAAACTATTTTAATCTCTCCACATAACTAAGATGCTCCATTCCCCTTATAAGTTTAGTTGCCCGTCTTTGTACCCTCTCCAGCACTAGGACATCCTTTTTATGAATCGGGTTCCAAAACTGGACAGCATACTCCAGATGAGGCCGCACCAAAGCCATTAAAAGGCGGTAATATTATTTCCCTGTCCCGAGAGTCCATGTCGGTTTTAATGCATGACAATATACTGCTGGCCTTAGAAGCAGCTGACTGACATTGTGTGCTGTTCTGTAGTCTATTGTCTACAAGTACACCTAGATCCTTCTCCATCAGCGACTCTCCCAGAGTAACTCCCCCCAGGACATATGATGCATATGGGTTATTAGTACCCAGATGCATAACTTTACATTTATCCACATTGAACCTCATTTGCCAAGTGGACGCCCAAACACTTAGTAAGTCTAAGTCATCCTGTAACATCTGCACATCCTCCATAGACTGTACTGTACTACAGAGCTTGGTGTCGTCTGCAAAGATAGAAACATTGCTGTTAATTCCATTCTCAATATCATTAATAAACAAGTTAAACTGAAGGGCGCCCAGTACTGACCCTTGGGGTACACCACTTATTACTGGGGACCATTCGGAGTAGTAATCATTGACCACCACTCTCTGGGTATGATTATTAAGCCAGTTTTCAATCCAGTTACACATAAAAATTTCCAAACCGATAGACTTTATCTTACGCATCAGACGTCCATGAGGAACTGTGTCAAACGCTTTTGCAAAATCCAGGTACACGATATCCACAGCCGCGACACCATCCAGGCTTCTACTCACCTCTTCATAGAAACATATTTGGTTGGTTTGACAGCTTCTTTCCTTAGTAAAAACCATGCTGTTTATCACTTATAATACTATTAGCCACTACATATTCCTGGATGTAGTCCCTTATAAGCATCTCAAATAGTTTCCCCACAATGGACAATAAGCTTGCAGGTCTATAGTTACCTGGGGAAGTAAGCAAAGAATCACTGAATATTTCATACAAGGGTACAGAAATTACAGAACTGACTTACCTATTAACTCTGGGGTGTAATCCATCAGGCCCTGGAGCTTTGGTTACATTGAGTTTATTTAATTTATCTTGCACCATATCTATAGTAAACCAGTTCAGTACATTACATATGTTAGCAGCACTGGCCCCACCCACCTCAGCACTGGACCCGCCCACCGCAGCTCCATCCTCTTCTTTTGTATATACAAAGCTGAACCAGTTAAGTAACTCAGCTTTCTTCTTATTCCCCAGTTATTAACTCCCCATCACCATTATTTAGGGGTTCTACATGCTCTGACCTTGGTTTTTTTGCATTAATATATTTGAAGAATTTTGGGGGGGGTTTCTTTTCCTATCTATGGCTACCTGCCTTTCATTGTGAATTTTTGCAGTTAAAGTTTGTGTAGGTGGAGATGTTGTGCAAGGAGTCCAGATACGATAAACAGTACGATAAATTGTCTTTTTCAATAAGGTGCAGAAATTACAATTTGAGAAAACTGACTTAAATTCCTTAAAGTTAGCTGGGTGCTTGGAATATGTAAAGTCACTGTACAGGTAGGCCTTGTGAAGTACTTGCCGATCAGTGACCTGGCCGGGTCACAGAACGGCCTGTGTTTTGGAAGATCATCCTGGCCAGTACTGCAGTATTGGCCCAATGATCTACATTTCTCATAAATTGGGATGCGGGCGCATCCCAATTCAGTGCTGCACACAATGGAGCATGTGAACTGACATGTTCTGTGCGGCCGCTATTCAATTAATAGCAGCTGCACAAAACTGACATGTCAGTTTTTCCTGCAGCCAGGTAAGAATCCCAGCCAGAGCTTATACTATGTGTATATGCTCCATCCAGGATTCCATTCATACACATACAATGTATGTTTTGTATAATTCTTGGCCGTTGTTGCAATTTGCAACAACGGTCGTGATTCATACAAAACATACGTTGTGTGAACATGGCTTTATACTGTATGTAAGACTTCAAATAAATCACTTCTTGACTGGCAGGTACCCAGAAGAGTAATACTATAAGACTTGACTGACTTGAATGAGACTTGACTGACTTGACCTTGGCTTGACTAACAGTGGGAAGAGTGGGATATCTGGTAGGGGTCCCATCTAGACTTCTAGTCCTATCTTGACCTATCAGGTACTCAGCTGTGGGTACTTGTAAGAAGAAGCACCTACATCCACAGTTATGATAATCTGCCATGGGCCCTGAGTAAATAAGCTTCAGGAACACAGGCCCCACCTAGAGTGTAAAGATAGCCATCGTGGCAACCCATAAGGAAGCCTAAGCAAAGTTCTTGGCTTTAACTGCTTTTACCTAACTGCTATCTTGACTCCTGTCTCAGTTATTAGGAGAATGAAGAGAAGATAGTCCAGCATACAGTAGATTAGTCTTTTTTCCTTTTTTACAATAGACTCGCCGCAAATTTCAATAGACAGTCATGGCTAGGTTGGAGGACACTTGTAGTGAGGAATAGTCCCTAAATAGAGGGCCCCCGCACATGGGTCCTAGCCTTCAGGCGTGGTCTTGGAAAGCACTGCAGCAGGTACACACACTCTTTGTACTTTCTTACTGGAATACTCTGACTGAACACACTCAAACTAGCTCTACTTCCCAATATATGCCCTTCAGGTCTATTTGGACAAGGACACATCAGGAGACATACTACACTAGCTTGTAATTTGTAATAGGCGGAAGAAGTTTGAGGTACCCAGCTTAGGGATCAGCTTTCAGTCAGTTGAACAGACAGTAGCATAGGCAGTATAACACATTAGATAATTCCCATTCACAGTTAACCCTCGTGTAAAACCCCCTTCAGCTGTGCCATTTAGTGCATAGAAGACAGTGACATCTAATGGAGGGAGTGCGGAAAACAGTCCTTCAGCCCAGAGCATATACATACAATAGTACCGACCTACACATACTAAACACAGCATTGGAACATCCTCTCTTGGCCACTGCATAACCACATAGACCCAACCCAATCTCCCTCAATATCTTTATTCAGGAATAGAGTTTGACCTACAGTACCCATGTTTTCCTTAGGTGTCTTTTTGAAGCATAGTATGACCATCTAAATTTCTTATACACCTATGGTTATAATTCAGCCAGGTTTCCATCAAGGTCATATATCAAATTCATAATTTGTCAAGTTACACATTTCATTTTATAGACTTCTTCATTTTGCTGACATATGTTAAACAATAATACCATAACCACTGCTAATTTTTTCTCTAGCGGCATATGCATGCACGTTCATATAAAACATTGCAGATCTTCCTCTGCATCAGAACACAATAACAATATTCCTTATTCACCAAAATAGCATTCTGTCATGGAAAATATACCTCTACATTTCTCTATTATCATACTGAAAGCAAACATTGAACTGACTGAGACAAAAAAAAAAAAAAACTCGAACATGATTAAACAAAAAAATTGAACTGGTTCCTGTAAAATCTAATTCCAGCAATTTTCCAGCTCACTAAAATATATTGTACAATTTTGTGAATGTCAAATAATGCTATATTGAATTGAAGGACAAAAATGTTATTGTGTATTACACTATACAAAATCTTGAGAAAATTGAAACTGTCAAAGACAATGAAGTAAAGCAGCTGCAAACAATTGTAAGTGAATGCCTTGAGAGATACCATGAATTGTTCATAGTTATTATTAATTGCTACCTGTGTTACTGGCTGGAAATGAATTACCGAGAAAGTCTGTCTTTTCTACTGCAGTGTAGATGAACTATTGTAATTCAATGCTTTGGTATTAGAAGAAAATGTAAAATTAAGTACACAATACATCCACTGCAAGTCTTAGCTTATACTTGCACAATACATTAGGTTCTAATTTTATGAATTGCTGTTATGTAAATGTTTATTTCCAAGTAATTTTTCTAGTTGCAGTTGTCCTTCTGACACAAATGAAGACTAATGAATTATCCAATTTATATAAAAATGAGTTACTGTCTGCCAGTCATTTTGACATGTTTCTTTTCTTGCCTTGTAAAACTGATGACTAAATGCCTGTAGGTCACCTGCTTGACTTCTCCAAGTCATTATGGCAACAAGATAAATTGGTACTTGAATTTCAGGAGGATATTTCCCTGTTTGCTGTAAAATAAAATTTCAAAGAAAGAAATTTTTGCACACTCTCTAGTAAAAAAAAGGCCAGATTATTGAATTCTCTGGACTACTAGAAATTTGGTTATATATTACAAACCAAGAGCCATATGGTATTTTTGGTACTATTTTGAATGGTTTGGTTCTTTTTCTTCTACCTAAGTTCACATTGCCCTTAGTAAAATAATGCAAATATAAATTAAATGTTAAACTCCACAGGACCATACACAGACTACAGAGAGGCCCTGTGCAAAGAATGTGTCTGTGTTCCCCTTAACCTAATTGTTCTCCCACACTCCTCCACCATATAAATGATTAGAGTGCAGTTACATCCTGTGACTCACAGAGTTCCCCCCTATTTCCCTCTCTCTCTCTCTCTCTCTCTCTCTCTCTCTCTCTCTCTCTCTCTCTCTCTATTTCTCTCTCTATCTCTCTCTCTCTCTCTCTCTCTCTCTCTCTCTCTCTCTCTCTCATCAAATACATTCACTTTTCCTTTTCTTTTCTATCCAGCTCAGAAAATCATTAAGACATGTCTCTACAAAATCTATTGGGCAAACATCTTAGGCTCCTTGCTTCAGCACCCTCTTCACCTCTGTACAAACTCCCCATTAGTAGTGCCCACTTTGTGTTCCCATATAGTAGGCCCCTTCAGTGCCCCCATATAGTAGTCAAATCCCCTCTATTTCCCCATAAATCATTATGACTATGTGCCCCCATAAGACCCCCTCTGTGCTTCCATATAGTATACAGGCCACCTTTATGCCCCTTTATAATATATAGGCCCCAATATAGTATATAGTCTGTTCTGCTATATAGTACAAAGACCACCAATGTGTCCCCATGTAGCATTCAGGTTCCTTTGTGCCCCATATAGTATACAGAACCTCTCCATACCCCCATATAAAATATAGGTTAGTTCTGTGCCCACATACGGTATATAATATACATAAAGGAAACAAAAGCGTTCCAAAAACACCCTTAATTTACATGACACAGTAGATACTGTATTTAATTTAAAATGCTTGCACTCTCCCCCTGAGTATTTTTAAGCTTTTGTGCAATTATACCCATCACAATAAAGTTATTTTTATTCGCTTTCAAAACGTTTGGTAAATTAAGGGTGTTTTGGGACACTTTTGTGTCCTTTCTGTATATTAAATTAGTCTGTACTCCAAACGTTAGCCCTTTTCTGCTCTATTAACATACAATAGTTCTCCAGGGGTGCTACTAAACTCATCTGCTCCTCCCTCAGCTTCTAGAAAAAAGCCAAATAGCAAAGAGAAACTGCCTGCACCAGAAGTCCCTGGCAGGCTTGATTCCTCCAAGTGTGTGCGTGTGTTTTTATTTTTTATTTTTAACATAGCACACCCAAATAAAATCCCTGGAGGAACCTTCAGCACAGATGGCTGGGCACATCATAGGATTCTGTGCTCCGGTCAATGCATTAAGCTGGTATGTTTTATTCATAGTAGTAAGAATAGGATCAGTTTTACTATATTCAATCAAGTACGTTAAATTTTAACATGATTCCATACATAATTTTAATTGCTTTTTTATAACTAATCATGTGAACATAATAAAGATTTTTGTATACCCTTTAACTTCTGTGCAAATTTTCTTGGTTTTTGTTTGGTACTTTGTTGCACTTAGTATTTATTAGGCAGGACTTTGTAGGTTGTCTGTCTTATGATTAAAATGTTGTCAACCAGGTCTTTGTGTACGTAAAAAAAATATGTAAAAAACAGATCCATTTTGATTTTTTTTTATATAATGTAAGTCTATGGAAAATAGATCTTGCAGTATGCCATACAACAGCGTCCGTTTTTACATCCTAACATCCTACATAACAAATATGTTAGACAGCAAAAGCCCAATGTGAACCTAAATGTTTTTCCTCAGTTATTACTGATTTCTAAACAAGCAAGAAGGTGGGCACCGCACTATATAACAGAGTGCAGTTATGCATATTAACTACACAATTCAAAGACAGAAAACAACATGCAAGAGCTACACATCCAAATAATATTTTAATAGGTCAAAGTATACAAAATTAGTAAGAGATGCAGACAAAAGATGACAAGCCTCTTCACAAGATCATGACAGAGTTAAAAACACGTAAAATGCATTAATCAATAGCCTGTTTGCGTCCAAGAGGGGATACACTAATAACTAACCCCTAAACACAACATGGATGAAAAGTAATGACAAAGTAAGTACAATGTTGAAAAATAATGAAGTAATAATATTAACAAACACACACACACATACACAAAAAATGAAAAAAAAAAATAATAATAATAATAATAATTCACCACGTGTGAAGGGTAAAGGGGTAAAGGGGGGGGGGGGGGGGTTCAGATAGGAGAAACACCCCACATGTTCCTCTGTTAACACAATTACATCAAGAGTGTTAAAAGGAATCAGTAATGTCATTTCTGATGAAGCCATGTTGCTATGAAGCCATATGCTTTTTATGCTAGTACATATTTGTTTTCTTTTATTAGAAATAAGGGATTAAAACATATTCTTATGTAAGTTTACGCCTGTGTTTACACATAATATTTTGGTCAGTATTTTTTCAACCAAAACCAGGAGTGTGTTGAAAACAGAGAAACTGTGCAGATCTTTCCTTTATAGTTTTTCTCAGTTTTTTTTTTCCTCCTCTCCTCTGCGGAAGTGTCAGCACAGACGGGCAGAGGGAGGAAGTGGAGCATCTGAGAGCAGAAAAGGGAAGAAACCTCTCTGTTCTCCGGATAACCCTTTTATTGATGTTTTCTGCAAAGCATAATCCAAATCCTTTTAGTTACTGGTTAAGACTAATAATTTTAAAATGTGATGATAAACGGCAGAATTTTTGCCGAGTGATACAGTAAAGCATGCAGCCAGTATACATCTTTCAAATACATCTAATAAGCTTCTTAAATCCTCTATAGACATGTTTTTTCTGATAGTTATTTAAATAAATAGAAGATGTAAGGATCCTTTAAAACACACCAGGTTTCCTTTTTAGTGTTTACATCAAACATTTTACATAGTCAAAACCACTGTGCTTACAAAATGTCTCATCTTCTAGAAAGGTTACGTCGATATCAAGGTTGAATAAGACACAATTGATACAGACAAGGCAAACAAATAAAATAAGAAGGAAATGACAGAAATGAAATTTTTTTAATGGGGGAAAAAACAAACAATTTAAAAAAGGATTTATACTATTAGCTTTTTAACAATATTAGTACATAGTCCATCCCAGGACAGTGACTATAATAGAAAATAGAACCACTTAAAGGAAAAGTTTTTGTCCCAAGAAAATCACCTTGCTCAATGACCTCATAGTGCTTATCTGTTGTATGCAAGCAAAACATTTGCATGCCCTACCTCCTCCACATCGCAATACATTCATTATGGCAAGAACTACTCTCTGCTGGTTTTCTAACACTCATATCACACTGTACAATCCTTTACATGGCTTTAATTTTAGTATGGTCCACTCTATGGATATTGGATCCTTTAGTGAATATCACATTAAGCTTCCTCTCCTGCTGACACTGATCTCATAGATTGATGCTCAACAGGAAAAGGGAGAGGACTGTAGAGCTATGAAAAGCTACAAAGTTCTCTTGGTGATCAGTGTAGGGTAACAGTTGGGAAACAGGGCAGTTTGATACTGTGAGACTACCCTGACTGCAGAATATAAGATGCAGGCACTTATTAGTTAGATGTTTCCTTGGTAAAAATTGTGTCTTATGGTTGGCAGGTCTCAAGTACCCATCTATCGGTCCATATATCTATATGCATAGGCCCCGAGAACAGATGCCTGGAAGTGGCACCACCAGCAGTGGCACTTCTATAGACCCAGAAAGGTCAAGAACATAGACCTGGCGGTGCCTCGAATGGTACCAGCAATTGACAGAAATCATGCCTCATCTGTCAATCAGTGACCTGGAAATTGAAGTTTTGCAAGACGATTCAAAATTGTTTCAAGAAAAACTCTGAGACTGCCACCTCTATTGGTACAGCGGATCCAGTGGAAGGACGAATTTCACTTCGACGGCACATCGCAGATCAAATCATTTCCTAACTGTCCACATTGGTGTTGTACAGCATCTTGCGGAGGGCGTTCCGTGGCAATTATGAGTGTAAGAAGTGGGTACATAGTACATACTTCAGGAAATCCTTCAGTCATTGGAAGAAGCGTAGAAACCTATGCACAACGAGGTTCAGCATGTGAGCTATGCACAGGACATGCATGAGCCCTCCCCACTGCAGTGTCTACACTATGTTCCTGTTGTTGTCCGCCACTACAATGAACATGCTGAAATCTCAGAGGGGATAGTGGTGTGACCTCCGCTGCTTGTTGTTGCCACTGCAGATCTCCCAGAAGGACATTTATCCAGTGGGCAGTCATGGACATATACCTCCCCTGGCCAGAGTTGGAACTCTAGAGGTCCATGTTTAGGTGCACCAGATGCGACACAGAGGGTCGCCAACCTTCTTCTGCACGTATGCATGCAGAGTTGGAATAGCCTTGTTTGCAAGGTTGTGCACAAGTCATCACGTCTCTAAATGGCTTTGACTCCACTAACTGGAAGGAGAAAGACTGTAAGGCAATAAACTTAGCCAGATGGGCATTTAGCTTTTGTACCATTGGGTGTTTACTGGAGTATTGCTGGAGTAGTGTTGTCTCCTGGTGATGGCTTTGGACAGAGACTGCTGTCTCAACATTGGCAGTGTTTGCTCACTGTGCCACATGGAGAAGGCAGAGTTAGAAGTTAAGGACTGACTGCTTTCAATCCAACCCCTGAATCCAAACCCTAACCCACCTTATGGTCACAAGTGCTGCAGATGGCAGATGACTGTGACTCAGATGGCTGTTAACTACTAAATAATTAGGAAAGGCAGCCAGCTGTAATAAAGATGCTGCATTTCTGGGTTCTGTAATCTGTCTAGAGTGTTCACATGAGATTACAGTAGTTCATTTCTCTCTAGAACAGACTGCTCAGATTAGTACAGTAATGGGAGGTGAATGCCTAATGCTTCAATTACACTAGTTAATTTTTTAGTCTTATATTTGGAAGCCTACCTAAACTGAGCCGATGCTGGTTACAAGAGATTTTCATACAATTCAAAATGTATTATTCAAGATACGTATATACAGAAATGAAAAAGTGTGGAACCTGACACTCAACAAATTGCTGCAACAATAAAATATTTTAGGTCAGTATAAACATTTCTCTTAAGACCCGTATTTTAGGAGGAGATTTATCTACCCTTGTGTAAAGAACACTGGAGCAGTGCGTTACCATGGACAATTGCTCCACTGTTCCTTTACATTAATAACTCTCCTTCTTAATGGTGTTCTGATTAATTTTGTCTTAATTACTATACTAATTGATTACTAATTACTACTAATAAGCAACTACTAATTGGCTCCCCTCCCCAATCTATTTCATTTTCATCTATCCTGTCTCACATTTCTGTCCACCTTACACCTATATATTTAATTGCAAATTTGCTTTATTTCTCATCCCCTGTAAATTTAGATTTTGAAAGTTATAACAACAGTGACACAGTGACACAAGGTTGGAGCATAAGGGCATATGGTTTGTACTGTAAATCCACCTTTTTTTCCTGAGTGTGCAGATTAGCTGTTAGTTCCAGCAAACATATTAATACGTGCCTGTTTCATTAGGGCATCTCCAGCATAAGGCCATGTTCACACAATGTAAGTAAAGTATTAATCACGGCATTGTTGCCGATTTGCAACACGGCTGTGATTAATACTTTACTTACATTTTGCTGCAGCTGAGGGAATCCTGGCCGGAGTATATACACGTAGTATACACTCTGGCTGGGATCTCTAGCAGTGGCGCAAAAAAACTGACATGTCAGTTTTCTGTGGCAGCTATTCACCTGTCACCCGCAGAGAACCCGTCAGTGTACACAATGGAGCGTATGGCTCCAGATGCACGCTCCATTGTGTGCAGCGGGGAATTGGGATTAAGGCGCACACCGATGCGCCCGCATCTCAATTCATCAGAAATGGAGATCATCTGGCCGGTACTGCAGTATTGGCCGGGATGAACTTCTCCAACACGGCCATTCTGTGACCCGGCCGGGTCACAGAACAGCCGGCGTCTTACGCCATGTGAACATGGCCTAAAAGTGCTCAGGTCTTTTTTTTTTTTTATTTAGGAGTGCAGGTGTTTTATACAACCTACTAACCAGTTTATAAAAGGTTTAGTAGTCAGTGACATCGGCAACCTGGGCAACAAAATGGTCAGAGATCCACGCGGGATTCAATTTTATAAATTTTAAACAATCCACATTGCCAGTGGATAGACAGATACG
This sequence comes from Dendropsophus ebraccatus, assembly GCF_027789765.1. Lineage (NCBI taxonomy): Eukaryota > Metazoa > Chordata > Amphibia > Anura > Hylidae > Dendropsophus > Dendropsophus ebraccatus. The sequence goes on from NC_091454.1 coordinate 125,303,568, forward strand.
TTTCTTAATTATCACCCCACCAGCTGTGCGTTCCGAGATAACACTGGCTACTGGGCTAGATAACACTTATACACTTCTATCCAGAGTGGGTAGAGCTGTATTTTCTTTAGTTAAAAAAACTCATCACATCTGTTATACCCAGTAATCAATCATACATAGGATGATGCTAACTGTCGTGGGTTGGGGATCCTTGCTGTGCACCATCCCAGCAGTTGTGGAGACTGTCGACGGAGACCCAGAAGCACCAGAGGCAGTGTCATCCACCAAAGTCACCCAGTGAGCAGTCAGGGATATAAAACGACCTTGATTGTGCTTACTGGTCCATGTGTCTGTAGTCAAATGAACTTTGGTGGACACAGATGCAGCCAACATGCTTGATATGTTTTGTGCAAGGTGCTGGGCCAGGGCAGGGACAGCTTTTCTTGCAATGAAATGCCTACTAGGCATCTGATACTGGGGGCATGCCAGGGCCAGAACATGACGGAAGCCATCTATGTCCAGCAGGCAGAAAGGCAACATTTCCAAAGCCAACAGCCTGGCAATGCTGACATTAAGTTTTTTGGCTTTGGGATGGTTGGGGTGTGAGCGTTTCTTATGCTCCCACACCTGGTACACAGAAGGCTGGCTGCCAAACTGATTGCTGTACGGCATGCAGGTCACACTTATGGTAGAAGGTGTGAGCTGTGCTGCTGGTGGTGTGAGGCGGCCAACAGTATCTTTGACTGGAGATGGTGTTTGCTCATGCTGTACCGGCACATCGGCAGCAGAGGGACGTTTTGGCTTGGAAGTGGAGAAGGAGGAAGAAGCAAAAGATGTAACGGTGGTTAGAAGCCTAAAACCTCTGTGGCCTTTTTTCTCCGAGCAACTATTCCACAGCAATTCATGCTTTCCCTGCATGTGCCTGTTCATGCTCGTGGTACTTTTCATTTTTTTCCTCTACTGATGCGTTGCCAGCAAATACGAGAAATCACCTCAGTTGGAGAATCAGAGACTTGATAAAAAAAGGCCCAGGCTTCACAGGTTCAGGACCTCTTAGACGGTGAAAACCCAGTACCGGTCTCCTTGCTGCCACCACTGACCACGGCTGGCGCAGTAATATCAGCGGAATTATGCGACCGCCCTCTCCATTTCTTAGGTTGGACCCGCACTGTAACTACCCCATCCTCCTCATCCTCCACTGATGATGCCCTCGGCAGCTGTCGCTCCAAAGACCACATTGGATCCGTGATGTCATCATCATCATCATAATTGTCATCACGGGTAACTTCCTCTATCTGACAGTCTACATCCTCAGGCTATGTTCACACTGCGTATGAGTCCGGCCGTAGTTCGTACGCCGCCGTACATGTGCGGCTGAAACTACGGGCGTGGGAAAAATCGACATGCGGCCGGATGCGTACGAACCGCGAACATATGCCCGTAGTACAGTTATGCTTCCCTAGCTTGTTTCGTAGCGATCTGAAACAGGTCATTTACTTGGAAATCTTCGCCCAGCCCAATAGAAGTCACAGAACCTTTTGGATCGAAAAATCAAGTTCAATTTGGCTGAAATAAGTACTTCATACAGGACCGCACTGAAATCCACGGCCGTGAGTTTCAACATTTCCGTCCTCAAACAATGGTCTTGTTAATTTTTCACGGTGCCGTATACGATCCGGCCGTAAGCTCATACGTAGTGTGCATTGTGCGGGCGTATATCGTATACTTTCAAGCGAAAGCATCAACCTCAAAACTATGTGCGTATATTCGCGGTTCGCACTACGGACTGAAACATACGCAGTGTGAACGTAGCCTGGCGCTCCTTCCCTTTGGAGGCTTACCCTGCACCCGCATGGCGCTTTATGTCCACATGTGGGGTATTTCCGTACTCAGGAGAAATTGCGCTACACATTTAGTGTTTTTTTTTACCTTTTAGCCCCTTGTGAAAATGAAAAAATCATGACAAGATTAATGATTTAGAGTAAAAATTTTAAAAAAATTACACTAAATGTTGGTCTAGCCTTGATTTTTTTCCATTTCCACAAGGGGTTAAAAAAGAAAATGAACACAAAACAGGTAGGGTAATTTCCCCTGAGTACGAAAATACCCCACATGTGGGCATAATGTGCCATATGGGCACAGGTCAAGCCACCAATGGGACAGAGCGCCATTTAGAGGCTTGAATGGAGGATGGAGGCCACGTTGCAATTACAAAGCTCCTGTGCTGCCAGGTCAGTAGAAACCCCCCACAAGTGACCCCATTCTGGAAATTACACCCCATAAGGAATCTAACGAGGGGTGCAGTGAGCATATGGACCCCACTGGTGATGGGCACATGTGTAGAACATGTGCCGTGAAAATAAAAAATACAATTTTTTTCATTTTCACGTCCCAAATGTGGCCGTCACCAGGGGGCCATATACCCGCTGCCCCCCTTGTTAGATTCCTTATGGGGTGTAGTTTCCAGAATGGGGTCACTTGTGGGGGGTTTCTACTGTCCTGGCAGCACAGAGGCTTTGTAATTGCATCATGGCATCCTCTAATGGGAATGGCGGCCATGTCTATTTAGCTGGGGAAAAGGGACAATTCTAATTTATTTGGGGGTATTAGGCCAATTATTAGTTTATAAGGTTGAAAATGACAGGTGTCCATCAAACTCAACCTGTGTTGATCCAGAGGAAGGCAAAAAACCCTTGTGAGGCACACGACAGTAGCCTCATCACTGGGAAAAAATTACTTCCTGACTCCATAATGGCGATCAAAATAATCCCTGGATCAACGTGACCCCTGAAATAGGAATAAGGGACAGAATTTAGAAAATGTAGAACCTTAATGACGTGTGGTGCGCCTTGAAGCGATCCAGTATGCAGAGGCCGGGGTGATCAGGACAGGCGTCACACTGGAAAATGGTGTCCTTCCTGATCCCCCTGTTACGCCACACTCTGCACTTCTTCTGGGGTCTTCCATTCTCCACTGTGGGGGACGTCACCTGGAAAATGTTGTCCTGGTGCGATACGGGGTCCTTTATATCCAGAAATGCTGGGTCCGCTCCATGGCTGCGAAATATTAGGGCCCTATTACGGCTTCTGATATTTACGGATCGTGCCGCAAGCTACAGTAGCTCAGGCAGCGAGGGAGCGGAAGAGGGGGTGCTGGTATAAAAGTTATCCCCGTACAGGTGGTAACCTTTATCCAGCAGTGGGAAGATCAGTTCCAGTACGATCTTCCCACTTGTTCTGAGGATGGGGGGGGGGCATCTGGGGGCTGCATTCGGGTGTCCCTTCCTTCATACACTCTAAGGGTACGTGCACACTGCGGAATGGCGAAGGATAACCCTTCGTGCATTCCGCAGTTGGCACCCACCGGCGGACTGATGCGGGCGCGCGTCTCCGTCCGTGTCATAGACTCCATTCTATGCCCGGGCGGATTCCGCTCTCTGTCCAACGTATTCATTCTTTGGACGGACGATGGAATCCGCCTGTGCATAACATGGAGTCTATGACACGGGTGGAGACGCGTGCCTGCATCAGTCCGCCGGTGGGTGCCAGCTGCGGAATGCACAAAGGTTTATCTTCGCCATTGCGCAGTGTGCACGTACCCTAAATCTGTAAGTGTACCCTGAGGTACTCTTACAGAGTTTGTAGAATTTCAAGCCATACCGTGATCTCTTATTGGGACGGTACTGGCGGAAAAGACGTGTCTGGGAGGCAGCATACACTACGCTATCCCCCAGACACGTCACTGGAGGATGAGGATGAATGGAGGAACGAAGGATCCCCCCATTTATCCTCACTGGCTGTTTCGGTGTCGGAGGCAATAATAACGTATCCCTCTGACGCCGAAAACACCCTGGGGGTCATCTTTATACGGGGACTAGTATATGGGGTATGTAGTGGTGTAGTGTCAAACTTTATTCAATGTAGTGTGGTGTGGTGTAATGTAGTGTTTTTTACATATTTTTTTACAGTAAGTATAAAAAAAAAAAACTACGCCAAAAATGGTGTTGCTGATCAGCAGACCGTGGCAGTAGGATAGAGAAAAAAAACACCCTACGCCAAAAAGGAGGAGTTGCTGATTAGCAGCGCACTTTCGTGCGATGCTGATCAACACTCAGCGGCGATAGGATGCGGAAAATAGAAAAAAAAAATTTGAAAAAAAAAAAAAAAAACTTTATTACATACTGAACATCCCTGTAGCTGCTGATAAGTGTATTACACATATCAGCCGCTAGAGGGCAGCAGAGCGGAAAATCCCAAAAACCCGACGCTGGAGCCGAAAATAGCCGAACGTGACGTCACGGAAGAAGCCGAAGACCCGAACGAGACCACGAGGACGCCGCGAAGACGCCGATCAGGACCCCGGGATAGGTGAGTAATGTACGAATACCTGCTCTGGACCCCTCAGCTACCTAGCTGAGGGGTCCGGAGCAGGTATTTATAACTTTTGGGGACTTTGATCGCCGTGAACGGCCGGCCGGTAGCGGCCGGCCGTTCACGGCGATCGGGCCGGTGGCACCTGGCCACCATTACTTTTTACAGTAATGGCGGTCGGTGCCGTCCTCGGACAGCACCGACCGCCATTTTTTCCGGGTCATCGGGTCACCGATGACCCGGAAAGGTTCCGATCGCCGCTATTGGCTGATCTGAACTGATAAGCCAATAGCGGCGATCGTCGGCATGGGGGGGGTTAACAACCCCCCATGCCGACAGGGAGAGATGGCCTGCAGTGTATTTCTGCAGGCCATCTCTCCCGATCGCATGCGGCCGGTCCGCGGCGCCCTCTTAAAGGACCCGCGTACCGGTACGTCATGGGTCCTTAAGTGACAGTGATCCATGACATACCGGTACGACATGGGTCCTTAAGAGGTTAAAGCTGTACGTAATATTTGATTCATGGGACTATGTTTGAAACTAAACACACATCTATGCGCTCTCTTAGTTTTTGATGGATTATTAATAAACTGCTGGCGGGTAAGCTTTCTTGCTTTTGTTCAGGCCCTATTCACATTATCTACAGGATATCCTCTAGCGATGAATCTATCACTGAGTTCCTTAGCTTGTATTTCAAACTGTGCATCTGTATTATTTATCCTTCTAATGCGGACAAATTGTTCGTAACTACTGATACGGAGTGAATTATCCACCACCTCTAAGCTCACGTCAAGGAATTCTAATTTGGGGCCACCAAAAACATGGGTAAAATGCATATTGTGGTAGTTGTTGTTCATGTATTCCAAAAATTGCAAAAAACATAATTCATCACCGGACCACACTATTAGAATATCATCTATATATCTCAAAAAAAGAGATATATAGGCAGCAAATGGATTGTTCGCATTAAAAACTTTTTCGTCCTCCAACTCCGCCAAAAAAATGTTAGAAAAAGTTGGGGCTAACGGTGTGCCCATCGCAGTCCCAGCCCGCTGGCAGTACCACCTGCCAGCGAACTGGAACGCATTATGGGACAGTACAAAAGAAAGCAACTCAGAAATATAATCTACAAAAAACGCTTCATGTGAACCCACCTTGAGCAATCGATGTCGAACCGCCTGCACAACCGCATCCTGAGAATTGCGGGTGTACAGACTTTCGACATCAATGGGACTATATAAAGTGGAACCATCAGGATATGGGGGTGATCAGCATAAATTATTACTACGTAAGGAAATGGAATTGATTATAAAGACAGAAGCATTAGGTCCACTCGGCCTAAATGAACGATCTGACATGAATTTAGTCGTATAATAATTGTAAATGGTACGTTATTAGAGGGATCTTTCCCTTATATAGTTGCAGAGTTTTTTTGTGTGTTCCTTTGTATGTTGTAATATGTTTTTAACCTTCACAAATAATTGGGTGTATATCTCTTTAAGAGGTCTTAGTAAAAAGACCAGGTGAAGGATATGACGTATGGGCTATGACAAAGCGCGTTTGAGCGTGAAATGATCGTCGCCTACCCTGTGCACTCTCTGACCTTTCAATATGGCTAAATAAAGAATTATTGGACTGGACACGAGTGCCGCAACTTCCTTTCACTGCTTGGTTGATGTTCTCGGTTGTATGTTGCCCGGAGCACTGGAAGGAGTGCCTTGTCTCGTACCTCTATTTCCCCTTCCTATGCCTGTCATTGTTCGCTTACCACCTCTAGTTCTCAACATGTTCAAAAGTCTTAATATGATAGCTATGATTAGTGATAAGCGAACATGCTCGTCCGAGCTTGGTACTCGTTTGAGTATTAGTGTACTCAATGATACTCGTTACTCGGTTGAGCATCTTGCGAAACTCTAGAAAATCTCATCATCTGTTTCCTGCAAGTTTCGGCGCAATTTCTCAGCCAATCAAAACGCAGGAGACTCTTTGGTACATCCTGCGATCATGTGGAACCCATACCTGTCAATAGCAGCGATTGGTGACCCTGCCATACAAAAATCGCGGATGCTCGGCTCACATGCATGCTGGAAGAGATTAGGGACAGAGCTGCTGCTTGTCATGGAGAGCGTTAGGGAGCGAATTAGCGTACCAGTAGACAGTGAATAATAGCAAAAGAACCAAACAGCCCTTGTAAGGGCTTAAAATCATTTTTTTATTTGTATTACTCCAGACTGCTGGCTGGGACTTGCAGTGCAGCTACCACAATTTTAGCGGCACACTGTGGTGATCGGCTGCTGGCAGAAAGGGGACATTAGGTGTTGCATACAGACCCCTTAGAAGTGCTCAGTACTCTTTTATGATTTTGTGGCTGGTGGTGCTGCTGTTGTACATTGTATTGCTGTGATTTTTAGTACACCTGCATAGAACTTCACTGCTCATTTTCCTGTGTAACAGGTGCCATAGACCACAGACCACCACTTACACACAGACTCTATACGACAGCCTCCAAATACTAGTGTGACACTGACCACCAGTATATTTACTTATTTCTGTATTTCTTACTGAATCCATACCCAAGCTCGCTGCAAATTGCCCAGTGTAAGGCAGTGTCACACAGTGTATAGGTGCAGCCACCAACCAATTGTGTACCACAGCCTCCATAGAACTAGTGGGACCACTAGTATATTTTCTAATTTTTGTTTTTCTTACTCAAGGCATATCTAAGCTCACTACTGATTACCCAGTGTAAGGGGGTGTCATACATTGTAAAGGTGCAGCCACCAACAGATTGTATACCACAGCCTCCAAAAAAATAGTGTGACCTGACCACCAGTATATTTTCTTATTTCTGCATTTCTTACTGAGGGCATACCCAGGCTCACTGCAAATTGCCCTGTGTTAGGGGGTGTCATACAGTGTATAGCTGCAGTCAGCAACATGTTGTATACCACAGCCTCCAAAAAAAATAGTGTGACCTGACCACCAGTATATTTTCTTATTTCTGCATTTCTTACTGAGGACATATCCAAGCTCACTGCTAATTGCCCTGTGTAAGTGCTGCTGTACACCATATAGCAGCACTTACACACAGACTCTAAACAACTACCTTCAAAAGTAGTCTGAGTAATATATTTTCTTGGCTTGTTGAGATCTGTAGTGCAGCTATCTCAGTCTTGACTGTGCAGTGTCCATAAAATAGTGAAGCCCAGGGGTAAGGGTCGAGGACGAGGGCGTGGGGTTCCAATTGATGCAGTGGGCAGAGGCCGTAATTCTGGGCAGGGTGACACAGCAGCACCCAATGAGGAGGGAGCAGTGTCACACCGCATACATTCACTCCCTAGCTTCTTCTGGCAACTTACGGGGTCTCAAGGTACACCACTATTGAAACCTCAGCAATGTTAACAGGTGCTGACGTGGATAGCGGATAATGTGTCCAGTAACTTATCCACCACAAAGTCTTCCACGCAGTCCACCCACGCTAGCCAAGGGAGTGGAACCCTTTCTCCAGAAGCTCAGCCTCTTTTCCCACAGCCTGTGACAACCAGTATATTTTCTGATTTCTGTATTTCTTAGATGTCTCTCCTACTTGACAAAGGGGCAATATATGCCTCGAAATGCGTTGTTTATGAGACCATTAAAATTCATCGTTTTACTTCATTAAACCTGAAGTCGTGAAGTGCCGTCATTCTGGCTCCTGTGGTCTCCGCCTACCCCGAGGATCCGACACTTCATCTACCATTCTCCATTCCCTGATCTCCTGGCTTGGGATCTCGGCATCTACCCTTGGAGCCCGGCTGCTACGGCTACTACCTCTCTCTTCACTGATACATACAGGTGCATACAGGTGTTGTGTTCTTAGCACAACACCATCAGGTGAGCAGTTTTATTATCAGCTTGTTCGACCTACAATCTGTTGTTTACGTTATCACCCCATGGCGTCCTTTCCACTTTTTTAGCCCTTTGACAGTTTCATGGCACCCCAGCTAGACTATGTCACCGGTCCCCAGTCTAGACAGAGTAGAGGGTAGGCCTTCAGAAAGATAGTGAGTGAGTACCTTGCTGACCATATCAACGTATACAATCTGTGGGTAACTGCAGCTATATAGTATATGCCACCCTCTTACACAGGGCAATTAACAGTGAGCTTGGATGTGACTGCAGTCAGAAAAGAAGAAATAAGAATATATACTATATATATATAATAGTAATTTTATGTGTGGATGCCAAGATTGACCAGGCCTTTCACCAGTACCTTCAACCTTCCTTGGATGTTGTAGCCTTTTTGAAGGAAGAATTGACCAGGCCTTTCACCAATACCTTCTACCTTCCTTGGATGTTGTAGCCTTTTTGAAGGCAGGGTTGACCAGGACTTTCACCAGTACCTTCTACCTTCCTTGGATGTTGTAGCCTTTTTGAAGTCAGGATTGAGCAGGTCTTTTTAATACACAGGGTACCACACTTGCCCTCTCTTAGATACTCTTTAAAGGATTAAAAGTGTATTTGTTCAAATTCCGGGGCCTCTTAAGAAGACTGTATTGTTATTCGTCATCCCTACCTCCAATGATATGCCTCTCACGCACAACTGCATGAGGCTGTGAGGCTAAATCTAACCATAATCCTGCTATTTTAATTGGATGATTGTATTGTCCATCTTGGTCTGGGTCAGTGGTGTCAGGCTAAGTTTTGGGGTGGTCCATATGCTACCTGTGTTTGAATGGTTCCCTGTGTTCTCACCACCATGCTGTGTCAGGCTAAATTTTGGGGTGGTTTAAATGTAGTGATGAGCGAATAGTGAGATATTCGAATATTCGATATTCGTACGAATATTCCGCGAATATTCAATCCCTTTAAAGTCTATGGGAACAAGTATTCGATTAGTGAAAAACATCTATTTGACCATTTGGAGGGTGAAACCAGAAGCTGGGGGATTTGAACGCTTATCGAATATTTATCAAATATTCGCGGGATATTCGTACGAATATCGAATATTCGAATATCTCACTATTCGATCGAATATCTATTCGATCGAACAGTATTCGCTCATCACTATTTTAATGCTACCTCTGCTTTAATGGTTCTCTGTGTTCTTACCTCCATGCTGTGTCAGGCCTAAGTTTTAGGAGACTCGCTTGCTACCTCACTTTTAATGGTTCTCTGTGTCCTCACTGCCATGTTGTGCCTGGCTAAATTTTGGGGTGGTTCATATGCTACCTCTGTTTTAATTGTTTTCTGTGTCCTCACTGCCATGCTGTGTCAGGCAAAGTGTTTGGGTGGTTCATATGCTACCTGTATTTGAATGGTTTTAGTGATGAGCGAATACTGTTCGAGCGAATAGATATTTGATCGAATAGTGAGATATTCGAATATTCGATATTCGTACGAATATCCCGCGAATATTCGACAAATATTCGATAAGCGTTCAAATCCCCCAGCTTCCAGTTTTACCATTCAAATGGTCAAATAGATGTTTATCACTAATCGAATACTTGTTCCCATTGACTTTAATGGGATCGAATATTCGATCGAATATTCGAATATTCGCGGGATATTCGTACGAATATCGAATATTCGAATATCTCCCTATTCGTTCATTACTAAATGGTTTACTGTGTCTTCACTGCCATGCTGTGTCAGGCTAAATTTTAGGGTGGTTCATATGCTACCTGTATTTGAATGGTTCCCTGTGTCCTCATTGCCATGCTGTGTCAGGCTAAATTTTGGGGTGGTTCATATGCTACCTCTGTTTTAATAGTTCTCTGTGTCTTCAACGCCATGCTGTGTCAGGCAAAGTGTTTGGGTGGTTCATATGCTACCTGCATTCGAATGGTTCCCTGTGTCCTCACTGCTATGCTGTGTCAGGCTAAATTTTAGGGTGGTTCATATGCTACCTCTGTTTTAATGGTTCTCTATGTCCTCACCTCCATGCTGTGTCAGGCAAAGTGTTTGGGTGGTTCATCATATGCTACCTCTGTTTTAATGGTTCCCTGTGTTCTTACCTTCATGCTCTGTCAGGCTAAATTTTGGGGTGGTTCATATGCTACCTCTGTTTTAATGGTTCTCTGTGTCCCCACCGCCATGCTGTGTCAGGCAAAGTGTTTGGGTGGTTAATCATATGCTACCTGTTTTTGAATGGTTCCCTGCGTTCTCACCGTCATGCTGTTTCAGGCTAAATTTTTGGGTGGTTTATATGCTACCTCTGTTTTAATCCTTCACTGTGTGATCACTGCCATGCTTTTGCCCATAGTTTGGCGTAATAGTGCGATTAGGCAGCCTCGGAGGCATCCATGCATGTTGCCCTTGCTGTTTTCTGTCCATTTCCGTGGTGTTTCCATCATTTTCTGAGGTTGACGGGTTTTCACACGACCTTCACTTTACCAAACAAAAATGCTCGAGTTTCCCATTGACTTTAATAGGGTTCATTACTCAAAACGGAAAAATACAGCTGTACCCACTCTGGATAGATTACAGTACACAAATCCTATGTATGATTGATTATTGGGTATAACAGATGTGATAAATTTTTTTAAGTGAAGAAAAATACAGCTGTACCCACTCTGGATAGATTACAGTACACAAATCCTATGTATGATTGATTACCGGGTATAATACTGTAAATGTGATCAATTTTTTTTTTTAACTGAAGAAAAATACAGTTCTACCCACTCTGGATAGGTTACAGTACACAAATCCTATGTACGATTGATTACTTGGTATAACAGATGTGATCAGTTTTTTTTAACTAAAGAAAAATACAGCTTTACCCACTCTGGATAGATTACAGTACAAAAATCCTATGTACAATTGTTTACAGGCTTTAACACATGTGAACAAATGTTTGCAAATGCCTGTTAAAGTATGTGAGATGAAAAAAAAAATATAATTGCACCCACTATGGATTCATCCAAGTATAGAGATCCTTTGTACGATTGATTACAGGCTCTAACAGATGTGAACAATTGTTTGCAAATGCCTGTTAAAGTATGTGAGATGAAAAGAAATGATATTTGCACCCACTATGGATTCATGCAAGAATAAAATACCTATGTACCGTTGATTACAGGCTCTAACAGATGTTAAAAAAAAAATTCTGGAGAACTCTGAACCTACGTAAACTGAATAAAATAGACTTTGGGGCACTATATGTCAATTTGCAAATCCTAGATGCAGCCTGCAATACTAAACCTATGTATTGCTTTCTATGGTTAAGAAAATGCTTTCTGTGAAAACTCTCTAACCTTGTCACTAAGCTTGCTAAACACCCCACTAACTACCTATCTCACTATTCTAAATTGCAGCATGCATGAAAGCTGGCAGACAGTCAGAGAGTGTGAGCACAGTGAGTGAGCTGAAAATGGCGTTCAGAACGCATCAGAGTTAGTTTTATATGAGATGGTCATGTGATTTTAGCAGCCAATGAGACCCTTATACACTTATTGGCTGGCAAAAAGGCACTGGAACTTCAACTCGAACAAACAGTAGAATCTTCGATTCAGTTTGAGTTCAAGAAAACTGTGATGCTCAAACTTAACTTTTCTTGAATTGTTCGATCAACACTAGTGCTGACACTGGCCGTGGCACTCCTTCTGTCGCCTGAGGCATCCACTTTAAGTGGCCTCATGGCTAAAGAACCCCTAGCCTTCAGGTCAGTGAGTTCTGCAGATAAGGTGAATTTGTTGTTAAGTTTTTTTTTTTTTTTTTTAATGGAATACCACAGCTTTTTTTAGTGTTGTCACCAGAAGTTTACTATTGCAAGAAGTATGTAGTTGGCAGGTTGGGGATATGGTTAGATAGAAAATGGGTTTCTTGAACACTTCATACATTGATTGAACCCTTATACATTCCTAACTTAGAACTTGCACTGTTAAAATATGTTATGGCGAGCAGAGAAAACTGTAATGGAAACTGGAGAAAAAAAAGAAATAAAATTATAGTCAGTTTTATAGAAAAAGGTGTCTGTCAGCTAAGTGACTGAACAGAACAGCGGGGGGGGGGGGGGGTTGTGGAAGGGATATTAGAAAGTACTGAGGAGTGGAGGGGGAGAGAGGAGCTTGAAGGATAGAGAGACAGGTAATAGCTCAGTCTCTAAGTAGAGAGATTAGGTGTAAAATGCAAACCTAGCTGCACAGATAGAAAACATTTTTAATAATAAAAAGTATATGGATATTTAAGTGTAAGATGGTAGTAGAAGACAAATAATATTACAGCCCAAAAATGATATACAGTGGAAGCTGCAGTGTCCCTTTAGACAGTTGTATAATGATCAATTCATGAAACATATCAGTTACAGTTATATAGATTTTAGTACATTCCACTATAGTTAGCAGCTGTTATTATAGCTAGAGATCTGAATTGGTTATTATTGCTGTGAGGCTTTGATAGATAAGTGGGTCTTGAGCTTTATCACTTATCTATCCTTGGCCTGAGCAAAATCAAGTGAGACAGCACATTCCGAGCTCACACAACCTTATAATCTCTAGGCAAAAAATTGCAAAAGTATTGTACAGTACTTATTAAATCCATATCCTATATAATCTCTATAGAGATACTACAGAATATAATATAGACCAGGGGTACTCAACAACTTTTAGTGAAGGTCCACTTACCGGGGTCTATTTTCAGGTGAAGGTCCGAGCTAAACATCAGTAGGAAACGTGTTTTGTTACTTTTCACAAACGTTGTTGAACTATTACATACAGAATTGCTGCTTATTAGTGGGAAAACTGGCATTTTCTCTCTCACCATCCCTTTAAAATTAGGTACACAGGGGGTGACTGCCCCAGTAGTAGAGAGCCCCCCTTGTAGGACCGCTGTGGCCAGTGAGTGGTGACTGACAGGGAGGAAGCCAATGGCTTCCTCTCTGTCAGTGCTGCTGCCGCTTGGTATCTATGAGCGCTTGTTACAAGCGCTCATAGATACTTTCTGTGCAGAGAGCAGCGCCGCAGCCGGGGTCCGGACAGCTGGCCGCCAGTTGAGGACCCCTGATATAGACTATAGAAACTAGGTCTTATTGGAAGTTATCCCTCCATTGATTCTGTGCTATACAAATAAAGCACATTTGCCTCTTTGTTTCACTCCTCTTTTCCCTCTTAAATGATTAGTTTGCTACTCTGTAATGTCTTGTTTCATGCATACTAGAGATGAGTGAATATACAGTAATAATGAAGCAAGTCATTTTGTTAGCTCCGCAGTTGACTTATCAGCTGGTTGCCTTTTATCTCTATGCCGCTCAGTGCCGCTCCTCCCCGGGTGCCTAGAAGAGCTGGATCCAGTCCTGGGAAATTTTTTTCCAGTTTCGCAGGACTGGATCCAGTTTTCCCGACACCTGGAGTCGAGTGGCATGGAGCGGCACTAAGTTAAAAGGCCGATAAATCAACTGCCGAGTTAACGAATTGATTTGCTTTGTTATTACAGTATATTCCTACCAATCTGTACCTATTTTATTATTATTATTATTATTATTATTATTATTATTATTATTATTATTATTTTTATACATAGAATTTTAATACACTATTATTATAGACTATTTTATTAGGTGTCATCTTTCCTTTAAATACAATATATATCTGTATGCAATCCGTATTTGCATTTAGTATTTAGAACAAGGGAATTAGTGGGATGTAAATACAGATATAGAGATAAAAACAGGCAATATGGAGTTTATAAACAAAATCAGTACACATTACATACATAATTACACAAGTAAATCATCCCTTCATTGTAAACAAAGTATCATGGGAAATTAAAGGATTACCATTTTATTATCCTTTACAATGGTATCTACTAGGTTTTTAAAACAATAAAAAGTTTATTGCTGATGAATAACTACCGTATGAAGCAAAAATATGGTATTTATTGCTTTTTTTATGGAGGTATAGAAGGTAACATGTACATTAATATTTAAATGTGCCAGTAGAAAGAGCAGCATGGTCACTCTTTAGTTTGTACTGTTGCTTTGCAAGGCAATATATGCATGGAATTTGTACAATAAGGTAATTAAAACTGAAAGGCACTACCTTATAAAATGCTACCACTGGTTAAATATAGATTTATCCCCTACCTAATAATATAATATACCAAGAGTGTCACATCACCAAATTTTCCCTTTAATATCTCTGTGTGAAATCTAAAGCACCCACTCTTTGGTACAAACACTGCCATTTTACAATTATTAATGTTGTAATGTTTTGTTTTACTGCTTAGTGGATGCTGTAGCCATAAAACAGAAATTAAGTTGTTACGATTAATGTGTAATTTTAATGAGGTACTCATGGTATAAATATTCTTTCTGATAGAATTTGCACATTTGCATGTCTGCGTGCATGGATCCAAAAAAAATATACTGACTGTGAGCCAGTGATTGGTGTAATCTCTATACAAAGCGCAGGGCCTTCAGTTGTAGTCACAATAAGCACCATGTTAACCCATCCTTGGCATGGCAAGTACAAAACCTATTTAGCCTATTTTGCCAATCCATCTGGGCAATGGCATCTGTCCAAGTTTTTCTGGTCTTGACATTACCACTGATTGTCTTTATCCTGTAACTATGATACAAACTACACCTCTTTACATTGAGACCCAAATTTATCAAAGTGTGTAAAATAGAAAATAATGGAAACTGCCTAAAGGAACCAGTCAAAGCTTAACGTTCATTAAATCAGAGTTTACAGTAAATCTGAGCTGAGATTGGTTGCAGTGGGCAGTTTACATTAGTGCTTAGAAGAAAAAAGTCTACTACTGGTTTTCACTGCAAACTGTAATTACATAAAACAAAATAAATAAACAAATGAATAAAAATAGCAAATATCCTTCATTGGGTTATGATTTTTTTCTTCCTTTAAGCTAAAATAAAAAGTTCTGAAAACACCCGTTCTGTGTCACTGACATCCATTGGCTTTGCCTTGTATTATTAAGAATCATTGATCATATTCATTTCCTACGGAAAGAGAAAGTCCACCTTCCTTTTCATGAAACCTCCTTTGAATGCCATGAATGAAATCACAATGAAGGTGTCACATATGTGGCCCTGGCACATAACTTCCGCCACAGTTGCGCTAGCACCCCTCAGTCTCGTCCCTGGCCGTGCGGGTTCTGCTGCTACTGCCCTATCTCCTGCTCTGTGCCGGGGTTCCTC
This sequence comes from Dendropsophus ebraccatus, assembly GCF_027789765.1. Taxonomy (NCBI): domain Eukaryota; kingdom Metazoa; phylum Chordata; class Amphibia; order Anura; family Hylidae; genus Dendropsophus; species Dendropsophus ebraccatus. The sequence goes on from NC_091454.1 coordinate 125,319,051, forward strand.
CTCCTCCAGCTCCCTGTCAGCTCAACGGGCGTGCCCCTGTCTCCTAGGGAGAGCGCATGCCAGCTCTACTTTAAGGGCCAGTGTGCCCTTAATTGGCTGATGCTCTGCAACTCTCCTATAAATTGAAGCCCTGCCCTACCGCATGTGTTGGAGCCTCAACATGCTTCCCATTATTGTGTGGCCCTTGTGTATCCTGCCTGTGTATCCTGCCCGTGTATCCTGTCCATATATTCCTGCCTGTGTATCCTGCCCAGCGGTTCCAGCCATTCCTGGTTCCTGCCATCTGACTGCTGTCTCAGTACCAGCTGAGCCTTCTCCTGAGTCCCAGCCTATCTGCCTACTTATCTGCAGCTGCACCTCGCCACCGCCACTAGCAAGCCAAGCCAGGGGTAGCGACCTGGGGGTCGCTTTCCACAGAAAGCCCATCCTGCCTTGCAGTGGGCACTGGTGAAGACCAGCGGCCCCTTAGACTCCGCTCCCTGGTGTGGCTTACATCATCGCTAGTGGCGGCACAGTGGATCAACAACACCCATCGTTACAAAAGGCGGACATAAGAAATACTGTAGAGCAGGTTAAAAAATTATAAAGAACAATAAAATATTGTCTGTTGTCCTTTATTCGTACATTCCCATAAGCAGTGAAGAGCAGAATTTTAAAGACTCAGGTCACATCATATAACATATGAACATATAATTTCTGTTGCAACAGCCTGAATGAGGAAGATTCCTTTCTGCATTTAAGCCAAACCAAATATTGAAGATTTACTACTGCAAAGGTGCTGCCATCTTGCCTGAGCTGTTGTACCAGCATTTATTGACATGCTTTACAGCAAGTCTCATGAACATAGACAGCAGTAGAGTCTGTCTCCTTGAGATAAATGTGAAACATTTCTCAGCGTACTCTGTGACATTTGAAGAAGTAATTCCATAGGGAGCTACTGTTGTCTCCTCTATCTTTTGGTGTCACATGTTGCTGCAATGCTGTACAGATCACTTTACAGCAGCCTACTCTTATCACAACAGACACAACAGGAAGTCTCAACTTAGTTTTAGCCCCAGTGATAAGATTGAAAACGACAAAATCTCAGGATTATTTTTATAAGTAGGCAGTAAAATGGAAAATTAGAAAAAAGTCACCAGAAATTCTTAAAAAATATGTTTCATATAAAAACATTATTTAAACAATAAGTAATTAGTAAAAATGGAATGAGATTGGTTACTTTGGGTATCATGGTTAGTTTTTGAAGTTCATTTTGAAAAATGGGACTATATATGTTATTAATGCAATAAGGATACATTTATATTTATATATTGACTTGAATTATATAAAACATAAATGAATTCACTGCCATTTGAATATTCTGTTGAATGAAACCTAAACTAACCTAGTCTCCTGTTTACAAATATCACATTCTAACATTCCAAAATACGATCTTACTAAAAATAGACCATCTTCTTCTTGCAGACAGTATTCCTCAGAGTAGCATATTTATAGTGGATTTATGAAATAACATTACTGCATGTTTCACACACAAGGATGATTACTCAACCATCTGTTCACCTGACAGCCCAGATACAGGAGAAACATTAGAATGTTTAAGGATGGCATTATTGTGGAATGCTTTTTGTAGGCTGCAGACTAATTATAGATATGGTCTGTAAGTCCAGAAGTGAATTTCATTACAACAATACATATGCTGTGCTCACTGATTTGGGCTCTTATATAACTGAGCAAAGATCAGATCTGTGTAATGGAAACATAGCACAAAATACTACCGAGGCTATATCACAGTGACAGGATCATTATGAAAAGTAGAACAGTGTGATTCAGAAAAGCAGTTTTTCTTTTTATATACTCACACTTATTTCAGTGTATACATTATCACTAAGCCATTGTAACATAGCAGATCACAGAGGCTGTCCATGTGTAATCTAAAAGAATATTAATTACCGTAATCATATTTGTATAAATTATTGGGGAAAAAAAGGAAATACTTTATTGTATTTAGGAAGTACAGTATATAATTAGTAACTTTGTTGTTTGCAAAGACGTCAATATAATTTTCATTATGAATTAGTTGTTCACACACGTTTTTTCATTTATCCCCGTCCTTTCTTTACTAAAGACACACCCAAAAGGCAATCAGTCCAAATGTGAAATAACTGATGTAATTTTGAACTCAAAATAAGAGATGAGGGATGCGAATCTGGCGAAGCCAGAATCATGCTGTTAATTCACTTTGTCCGGAAATGGAATTCACAGCCATTTATTTCAAATTTGGTAAAACAATGTAGGTTACAGTACTGTCACTGAATGGAAGCAAGGGATTAACCGTAATGTCTTGCGACCATCCAATCAGCTGCAAGCCCCAGTGTTATGTCAGCACCTCCCCCTCTATATAGGCTGAGATACTTCCTGGAGGCAGGTAGTCAGTTGTGTGTGTAGTGGATGGCAGGTTGTAGCAGGCAGTAAGAGCAAAGAGAGGAAAACAGAGAGATAGGGATAGAGAGAGGAGGATAGGAGGGTGGATTGAGGGTAGATTGTGGGTGGTTTTCAGTGAGATCTTTGCAGCCAGTGTCTGGTATACAGTACCAAGTTACAGGGTGCTGTTTTTGTATTAACGCTGTGTGTTAATTATACAAAGTCACTGGGTGTGCAAAACAAGTGACTGGCTGCTGGTTCTGCAATATAGCAAGTCGCTGTGAGTACATTATACCAAGTCACTGGGTGCTTTGAATAATGGACGGGGTCCATTATATCAAGGTATTGTAAAAAAATAAAGTATTATCAATCAGTGGGTGCTGTGAAAACATTTCCTATTATAAGTGAGTGGGTGCTATGAAAACACTTACAATTATCAGTCATTGGGTATTGTAAAGCTAGTGTCAATTATCAGTTAGGGGGTGTGCAGCTTGAAGTTAACCCAGTGTTCCTGCTCAGAGGAGTTCCTGCTTAGTCAAATTGCTAGTCGGTTCATGTAAATCTTTACTATACTGTCCTAAAAAAACACACAAAACACACGTGAAAAAAATACTAAAAAAACACATTCAAATCTCCATTATACCCCTTCAAACCTCTGTACAATAAAATATTCAACCCCTTCCATTCCTAGTTGACCCCCCCCCCCCCCCATAATGCTACATCCATTACATCCCATCTTTTGAGATGCCAGCAGTGGCACTATGGCCCACATAAATAACTTATTTGGTTCTTCTTAATTTATTTAACTCCCTCAGCCATTCATATGTGAATGCACACTGAATCAAGCAAGGTAACCTGCTTTTCAGCAACAAATTTCTGCTGGTAGTAGCTTTAGAAGGTTGTTCTATCACAGTTAAAGGACATTATCCTCCTTAATATATATACCCCAGGACAGAACATTTCTTAAGCCTTATAACACTCAAGAAACCATGAGAGCTGTTAAAAACTTTCACAATAAGTACCCTTTGTTGGACCATTGTTCAACATCTAACTATCCTAGTGATATTGTAAAAATTCCAAGAACACTTATCAGCCAGTCACCATGCGTGTCTGTAAAAATGGGACATGAATGCTACTATTCCTATGGTAACAAGAAGGGAAATGTCCTCTTTGAGAAAGAGTTGTGAGGATTTGTGCCTGGTTAATACTGTTTTTGGGGGTATGGGTTGCATGGTGAACTTTGTGGAGGAATTGAGCTGCTGTGGAGAATATATGCCTGTGTTACAAATGGTCTAATTGGTCTAGCCCATGGTCAGTAAATCTGAAGATGGAGTTCTTAAAAATATGCAAATTGACTCTGTATTTCCTAGTGGATTATTGTATAATAGGGGTGTAAAGGGGGAACATTATTTGATATTTGAAAAAAAAATGTAAATATATTAATATGTATGGTGTATGTATATGTATGGAAATATTTTTCTGGGGACTTTTCTTAAAGAGACACAGCCAAGTGCCCAGTAGCTGATTGCTGGCTGATGTTTGCTAAGTGGTTAGCACTATAGCCTCACAGCACTGGGGTCCTGGGTGCAAATCCCACCAACATCTGTCAAGAGTTTGTGTGGGTCAATTTTGAATTCGGGCTCTAACTCCTTCTACACCACCATTTCGTCTCTCTTCAGGCTAAGGTTAAATGGCAGACTTTGGCACTGCTCCTCTTGGTGATGATCGTGCATCAATGCAGTCTCCATGACACGAGGCAGGGGAATGACATTATTCACACTGTAGTCGCTATGCACAACGCAAATGAGCCAGGAAATTCACGTTTAGTTAGTTACTTTGGTTATTATTTATAGGCTATGTTCACACGTCAAAAATAGAGAAAAGGCATCTGCACCTGGGGAGGTGAAAGGACACTTCAAAGGGGTTTGGAACTTAAATGGTTAATTAGAAAGTTTATATATTTTATGCCACTGTTCCACCAACGTCCACTGAAAATTGAATGATTGACATTTTTTTTTTAATTTAAATAGATTGCTGGTATAGTGCTTATTTATACATGTTCCACAAATGCTCGAGGACACCGCCAATATCCACTTATCTAGGCCCATACAGCATATATCTCACAGTTCTGAGCTACATTGTGAACACATTACTCACTCTTAGTTTTCTACAACATAGACTTTTATTCCTTTGGCAGTCATTCAGCTTTCTGTCTGCGTGTAATCAGAACTGGAAATGGCTAGTTTTCCTTCTCCTGCTCCAAAGTTTCGGGAGGCATAGCTCCTTTACTCATGAGCCTGAACAAGGGAGCTCCGCCTCCCGAAAGGGGAAGGAACGCTAGCCTCCTCCAGTACGTTACACACAGCCATAAAACTGCATGACTGCCAAAGGAATAAAAGTGATGTTTCAAATTTGTATACTCACATGTAATGTGTTTACGTTGTAACTTGGAACCGACGGACATATTTTTTTAAATTGTCATTTTCCAATCTTTGACACTGTTACAAGATCATCTGTTACAAAAATCGTAACTCTGTAATAGTCCCACTATTGTAACTGCTACAGTTTGAGTGTTTTAATGAGATTATTTTGCATTTGATTCGCAAATCTTTTCTGTTCCGACCCAAAAATTACAAACCTAGAGAAATGAATTCTCAGCTACTTTGCTCATCTTTACTCAAAATGATGGAAGTCATCGTAAAAAATAAATGTGATCATTGCCATAATATAATATTATCTGGACTGCAGAAACCGAAAGCAAGACATTGGCGCTGTTTAACCTGTCTTCCGACTTAGTATTACTAAGTCATCACTGCTTGAAGGTTTTTTTTTAATGTAATCTCCCTACATTTTAGTTGGGCTTTATATATTTTAAAATGTTATTGGCTGATGATTATACCATCTAAACTAAGATCCAGAACTCCTACATGTCTTGAAAAATTATTCATTAATGATGTTTGTGATAACAAATATTGATGCCTTACTAATTGCCTGGGCTTTGATGAAACCATACATATATTTTATATTTATTTTTTATTTAAGTGAAAGTTTGCTTACAGGAGTATAAATTAATAATTTCCTCCCAAAAGAAATGCAATTGTTCTGATAACCGTTGTCATTAACCTTATTTCCACAAGCTACCTATCTCTCTTCAGGAATATACACTGCAATTTAAATGGTCAGCAAATACCTGATTCAATTACAGATTTGATTCTTATAGAAGAAGCTCATCATACTGAGACTTTTATCTAGAAATTTGGTTGGGTTTCTTTACTAAAAGCTAAAATGTTGTTGTTAGGAATCTTTTTTGTTGCTTTCACTTACAAATAAACAAGACATAATCTTATTTGCACATTTGTTAATCCAGCCTGACAAAGGAAGGAGTAGCAAACTGCACACAAAGGCTCAGAATTATGAATCTGTTGGAGAATTTTTTTTTTTTTACATATTTATGTCTCAAACCAACAGCAACCAATCACAGCTCAGCCTTCACTTCTCAGAATAGGGTGTGATTAGTGAATAGGGGTTGCTATCTGTCTAAGAGAAAATGTGTAGGGTTTTGGTCTCAGACAGGTAGATAAATCTGGGCCAATATGCATGAACATTTTTTCTTTTTGCCTTTGTGGTTTACTTTGTCTAGGCTGTCTATATGGTTGACCCTTTTTTAGGCCCTATTACACGGCCCAATCAAAACTGTAAACAAGTGTCAATCTGCTATATTGGCACTTGTTTACTGAGTATATTACACAGCTCAACTATCATGCAGCAAGGGCTGCACAGATATCGTTGCCAATGTTGGGCAGTCCTTGCTTTAAAAGTGTAATAACAAAGTATACACATTACCTGTTCACGCTCCCTGGTGTCTTCCTTGCTTCTCCCCGCTCCCCGCAGCAGCCATTGTCAGAGCCGATCTCTGAAGTCACAGGCCGCTCAGCCGATCACTGGCCACGGCGGTCCAGTCCCTGCCAGTGATTGACTGGAAGCCCTGTCACTTTAGAGACTGGCTCTGAAGTTGCACCAGCTGCACTAGGGAGCGTGAAGAAGCAAGAAAGACAGTGGAGTGTGGACAGGTAATGTATATACTTTATTATTTTCTTTACACATTCATCATGATTTTGGGTCAGGACCTAAAGATACGATCATCGGCTGATTGTTGTCTCAATTAAACAGAGCGATAATCTGCCAAATCGGCCTGATTCAGCAGAATATCTTTCCGTGTACTGGGGCCCTTGATCTCTGTAATACTAGTAAAATAGGCTTGTCCCAAAGATTAGTCCAGTGTCAGATTAATCAGTACACACCTGGTTACTATGCTAAATCCATTGAAAAGATAAAGTTAAAACAGACTTGGTAACCCAGAATATGTGCCTCTATAAAAAGAGGCACATAGTATAATAACAAGTTAAATTACTACCTTGACAATCAAATATTTCAAGTCAGGGTTAATAATTACTTCTAAAGTGTGTGAAATTATAAATCCCAGCATTACCTTGAAGCAAAGTACATCACTTTGAGTTTTTGTCCTAAATGGGTTGGCGGTGGCATGGGGATGCCGGTGGTGCAGTCCTTTTTTTTGAACCGCTGCCCGATTTCAGTGAAAGGCGCAAGTCTGTTCCCGGGCACCGACTCGGCATGAAGCCCCCCAGTGCTTTATGTCGGGCCGTTGCTCAGAAATAAACCATGTGTGGGAACCCGGGGACAGTTCAAAAAAAGAACCGCACCACTGCCAATTCATTCAGGGAAAAAATCCAAAGCAAGGTACCTGATGGTACATTTGCTTTAAGATCTAGATTTGCATTTCCAGAGAAATACATACTGCTTAAAAAGAGCGCCCCTTTACCAGTGGCTTCCTTTTAACTTTAATCCTGGGTGCCGTCCCTTTAAGAGCGACTTGGGTCTCATCCCTTTAACCTCTTAAGGACATAGGACGTACCGGTACGTCCTATGTCCTCACTTGCACTTCAAAGCGGGGCCGCGCGGCGGCCCCGCTTTGAAGTGCCGCGATCCCGGGTGCCGCGTGTAGCCCGGGACCGCCGCTATTAGCGGGCACGGTCTGATCGCCGTGCCCACTAATTAGCTAATCGGAGGCAGCTGTCAAAGTTGACAGCTGCCTCCGATTACCGGAGGCAACGTTTCCCTGGTGTCTAGTGGGGGAGATCGCTCCTCCGGGACCTTGTCCCGGAGGAGCGATCTCCGTTACTGATGCCGGCCGGGAACGCGTCCAAGATGGCGCCGTCCTCGGCTCGGCACTCGTTTACTTCCGGCTGCAGCAGCCGAAAGCAAACGAGTGCCGATCTCATGGATCTCTGCAGCATATCTATGCTGCAGAGATCTCAATGAGAGATCCAAGTGTATATACTAGAAGTCCCCCAGGGGGGCTTCTAGTATATGTGTAAAAAAAAAAAAAAAAGTGTTGTTAATAGTAAAAAGCCCCCTCCCCTAATAAAAGTCTGAATCACCCCCCTTTTCCCAGGTTTTAAATAAAAGTAAACAAATAAATAAATAAATAAACATGTTTGCTATCGCCGCGTGCGTAATCGCCCGAACTATTAATTAATCACATTCCTGATCTCGTACGGTAAACGGCGTCAGCGCAAAAAAATCCCAAAGTGCAAAATTGCGCATTTTTGGTTGCATCAAATCCAGAAAAAATGTAATAAAAAGCGATCAAAAAGACGTATATGGGCAATCAAGGTACCGATAGAAAGATCAAATCATGGCGCAAAAAATGACACCTCGCACAGTCCCATAGACCAAAGGATAAAAGCGCTATAAGCCTGGGAATGGAGCGATTTTAAGGAACGTATATTGGTTAACAACGGTTTGAATTTTTTACAGGCCATCAGATACAATATAAGTTATACATGTTATATATCGTTTTAATCGTAACGACTTGAGGAACATGCATAACAAGTCAGTTTTACCCCAGGGTGAATGGCGTAAAAACACATTTCCCCCAAATAAAAGAAATGCGTTTTTTTTTTCAATTTCACCACACTTCGAATTTTTTTCTGGTTTCGCAGTGTACTTTATGCAAAAATTCAGCCTGTAATTGCAAAGTACAATTAGTGACGCAAAAAATAAGGGGTCATGTGGGTTTCTAGGTGGAAAAATGCAAGTGCTATGACCTTTTAAACACAAGGAGGAAAAACCGAAAACGTAAAAACGAAAATGGGCCATGTCCTTAAAGGGTTAAGAGCAACTTGGCTCCCGTCCCTTTAAGAGCGACATGGGTCCCTTTAGGAGCGACCTGGGTCGCTTTAAGAGCGACGTGGGTCCCTTTGCTCTTAAAGGGACCCAGGTCACTCTTAACGGAACCCAGGTCGCTCTTAAAGGGACCCAGGTCGCTCTTAAAGGGACCCAGGTCGCTCTTAAAGGGACCCAGGTCGCTCTTAAAGAGACCCATTTAGCTCTTAAAGGGACCCATTTCGCTCTTAAAGGGACCCAGGTCGCTCTTAAAGGGACCCAGGTCACTCTTAAAGAGACCCAGGTCGCTCTTAAAGGGACCCAGTTCGCTCTTAATGTGACCCAATTCGCTCTTAAAGGGACCCAGATCACTCTTATAGAGACCCAGGTCGCTCTTAAAGGGATCCAGATTGCTCTTAAAGGGACCAATTTCGCTCTTAAAGGGACCCAGGTCGCTCTTAACCCCTTAAGGACCGGGCCTGAAATGGCCTTAAGGACCGGAGCAAATTTTATGAATATGACCAGTGTCACTTTATTCATTAATAACTTCGGGATGCTTTTACCTATCTGGCTGATTCTGAGATTGTTTTCTCGTGACATATTGTACTTCACATTTCTTGTAAATTGAAGTCGATACTTATAACAAATCTTTATGAAAAAAACCAAAATAACGTGAAAAATTTTGAAAAAATGCTTTTTTCCAACTTTAAAACTTTTCTGCTTATACAGAAAATGGTTATACCACATAAATTATATATTAAATAGCATAAGCAACATGTCTACTTTATGTTGGCGGCATTTATTAAACTATATTTCTTTTTTTTTAGACAATAGAAAGCGTAAAACATAAGCAGCAAATTTCCAAATTTTCAGTAAAATTTCAAAATCAGATATTTTTAGGGACCTGTTCAGGTTTAAAGTGTATTTGAGGGGCCTGTATGTTAGAAAGCCCCACAAAGCACCCCATTTCAGAAACTGCACCCCCCAAACTCTGCAAAAGCACATCCAGAAAGTTTTTTAACCCTTTAGGGGAGTCACAGAAATAAAAGCTAAGTGTGTAAGAAATTTGAAAATTTTAATTTTCTGTGCAGAGATTTTCTTGTGATCCAATATCTTTCATAATTGTAAACCTATTACCAGAGAAATGCACCCCAATATTGATTGCCCCGTTTCTGCAGTTTATAGAAATACCCCATATGTGGCCCTATTGCGCTATTTGACGCAACCACAAGCCTCAGATATAAGGGTGCGCCTAGTGAATTTGAACACCTCAGTTATATTTGGTCATTTATGACCGTACCACTTCAGGTTGGCAGAGGCTCTGGGGTGCCAAAACCTAAAAAACACCCCTAAAGGGACACCATTTAGAAAACTACACCCCTCAAGGAATGTAACAAGGGGTGCGGTGAGCATCTGGACCCCACAGGTGCTTCACAGATTTTCTGAACAATATGGCGTAAAAAAATAAAAATTATTTCTTTATACTGAAATGTTGTTCTAGCCTTCAATTTTTCATTTCCACAAAGGGATAAAAGGAAAAAAAAAGCATAAAACATGTAGCGCAGTTTCTCCCGAGTACAGAAATACCCCACATGTGGACATAAAGTGCCAAGCGGGCGCAGGACGAGCCTCCAAAGAGAAGGAGCGCCATTTGGCCTTTGGAAGCTGAATTTCACTGGAATGGATTTCAAGGGTCATGTCGCATTTACAGAGCCCTCGTGCTGCCAAAACACTGGAAACCCCCCACAAGTGACCCCATTCTGGAAACTACACCCCTCAAGGAATCTAATAAGGGGTGCAGTGAGCATATGGACCCCACTGGTGATGGGCACAAATGTGGAATAATGTGACGTGAAAGTGAAAAATTTCATTTTTTCACTTTCAAGGCACAAATGTGGCCGTCATAAAGGGGTCCATATCCTCACTGCACCCCTTGTTAGATTCCTTGAGGGGTGTAGTTTCCAGAATGGGGTCACTTGTGGGGGGTTTCCACTGTTTTGGCAGCACGATGGCTCTGTAAATGCAACATGGTGTTCATCATCCATTCTGGCCAAATCCAACCTCCAAAATCCAAATGGCGCTCCTTCCCTTCGGAGGCTTGCCCTGCGCCCACATGGCGCTTTATGTCCACATGTGGGGTATTTACGGACTCGGGGGAAATTGCTCTACACATTTTGTGTGTTTTTTTCTCTTTTAACCCCTTGTAAAAATGAAAAATTCAAGGCTAGACCAACATTATAGTGTAAAAAAAAGTAATATTTCATTTTCACGCCACATTGTTCCACATTTGTGCCCGTCACCAGTGGGGTCCATATGCTCACTACACCCCTTGTTACATTCCTTGAGGGGTGTAGTTTCCAGAATGGGGTCACTTGTGGGGGGTTTTACTGCCTTGGCAGCACAGGGAGTTTTTAAATGCAACATGGCCCTCGAAATTCATTCTACCCAAATCCAGCCCCAAAAAGCTAAATGGCGCTCCTTCCCTTCGGAGGCTCGTCTTGCGGCTACATAGCGCCTTAAGTCCACATGTGGGCTATTTCCATACTCGGGGGAAATTTCTCTAAGTGTTTTGTTTTGTTTCTTCTCTTTTAACCCCTTGTGCAAATGAGAAACCTGAAAACTAGATCAATGATGTTGTGTAAAAATTTTATTTTTTACACTTAAACATTGGCCTAGCCGTGAATTTTTCATTTTCACAAGGGTTTAAAAGAGAAAAAAACACAAAACGTGTAGAGCAGTTTGTCCCGAGTACGGAAATACCCCACATGTGCACATAAAGCGCGATGCGGCCGCAAGACGGGCCTCCGAAGGGAAGGAACGCTATTTTGATTTTGGAGGCTGGATTTGGCTGGAATAGATTTCAAGGGCAATGTCGCATTTACAAAGACCCTATGCTGCCAAGACAGTGGTAAACCCCCACAAGTGACCCCATTCTTGAAACTACACCCCTCAAGGAATATAATAAGGGGTGCAAAGAGCATATGGACCCCACTGGTGACGGGCACAAATGTGGAACAATGTGACGTGAAAGTGAAAAATTTCGTTTTTTCATTTTCACAGCACAAATGTGCCAGTCATTGAGGGGTCCATATTCTCACTGCACCCCTTATTAGATTCCTTGAGGGGTGTAGTTTCCATAATGGGGTCACTTCTGGGGGGTTTTCAATGTCTTGGCAACACAGGGCCTTTGTAAATGCGACATGGCATTCACCATCCATTCTAGCCAAATGGCGCTCCTTTCCTTCGGAGGCTTACCCTACACCCACATGGCGCTTTATGTCCACATGTGGGGTATTTTCGTACTCGGGGAAAATTGTTCTACACATTTCATGTTTTTTTTATCTTTTATCCCCTTGTGAAAATGAAAAAATAAAGACTAGATCAATGATTTAGTGTAAAAATTTAATTTTTTTTTACACTAAATGTTGGTCTAGCCTTGATTTTTTCATTTCCACAAGGGGTTAAAAGAGAAAATTAACACAAAACGTGTAGGGTAATTTCCCCTGAGTACGAAAATACCCCACATGTAGACATAATGTGCCATGTGGGCACAGGGCAAACCACCAAAGGGACAGAGCGGCATTTAGAGGCTGGAATGGAGGACGAAGGCCATGTCGGGTTCGCAGAGTGCCCGTGCTGCCAAAACATTGGAAACCCCCCACAAGTGACCCCATTATGGAAACTACACCCCTCAAGGAATGTAACAAGGGGTATAGTGAGCATATGGACCCCACTGATGACAGGCACAAATGTGGAACAATGTGCTGTTAAAATGAAAAATTAAATTTTTTACACTAAAACGTTGGTGTAACTTTGAATTTTTCATGTTCACAAGGGGTTAAAAGAAAAAAATAAACGCCTAATCACATAGCGCAATTTCCCCTGATTACAAGAGTACCCCACATGGGGACACAAAGTGCAAAGTAACCGCACGGAAAGCCTCCAAAGGGAAGGAGCGCAATTCGGATTTTGGAAGCTGGATTTGGCCAGAATGGAGGACGAAGGGCTCTCAGAGCCCCCGTGCTGCCAAAACAGAGGAAACCCCCCACAAGTGACCCCAACGAACTCAGGAATCTGTGGTTCGTACGGGGTAGGGTCACTTGGGGGGGCTTGTGGGGCTTCCTGGGGCAGCGCCTTGGGGGCTTGTCATCACTAAATGGTGATGACGATGAGGAAGAAGAGGAAGGAAGAGGGAACGAGGGATCTTCCTCTTCTCCCTCACTGGTTGTCTCAGTATCGGAGGCAATCCAGGCAAATGCCTCCTCTGCCGAGAACAACCTGTGGCCATTTTGTTTTTTTTCTTTAGGATGCCTTCACACACACCGGATACGCACACTGCAGATCCAGCGTCAGTGCATCCCTATGATTGACATCCCTCTGCCTATATGTAAGTTAACGCCCGCTGGCCGGAGCATACTTTGCCTCCTCCCCGCTCCGGCTTGCTTCGGGGCTCCCGGCGTCTGCTCATCCCGCGCAGCCAATCAGTGAGCTCCGCCGCAGCCACTGATTGGCTGAGCGGGATGTCCTGCTGAGAACCCCCGAAGCAAACCAGAGCGGGGAGGAGGTGCTGTATGCTCCGGCCATCGGGGGGGTTAACTTACATACACGCAGCGGGATGTCATTCCTGCTGCGTGTATGTATTCTCAGTGATGCACTGGCGCTGGATCCGCAGCGGATTTTGCTGCGAATCTGCAGCGTGAAATCCCCTGCGGATCCAGTGTGTGTGAAGGCATCCTTAGAGGGGTGTGTAAGTGTTATGCTTTTACACGTGTAAGTGTTAGTGTTTTATGTACTGTTTTTACATATTATTCATGTGATTTTTAAGAGGGGAGGGTGGCAGCGAAAAGGGTAAGAGGAGAGGGTGGCAGGGGAGGGGAGAGGGGCGGCAGGACGGAGGGGAAAGCAGAGAGGGTAGGAGGAGAGGGTGGCAGGGGAGAGAGGGTAAGAGGGGAGGGTGGCAGCGGAGAGGGTAAGAGGAGAGAGTGGCAGGGGAGGGGAGAGGGTAGGAGGAGAGGGTGGCAGGGGAGGGGCGGCAGGACAGAGGGGAGAGGGTAAGAGTAGAGGTGCGGCAGGACAGAGGGGAGAGGGTAAGAGTAGAGGGGCGGCAGGACAGAGGGGAGAGGGTAAGAGGAGAGGGGCAGCAGGGGAGAGAGGGTAAGAGGGGAGGGTGGCAGCAGAGAGGGTAAGAGGACAGGGTGGCAGGGGAGGGGAGAGGGGCGGCAGGACGGAGGGGAGAGCAGAGAGGGTAGGAGGAGAGGGTGGCAGGGGAGAGAGGGTAAGACAGGAGGGTGGCAGCGGAGAGGGTAAAAGGGGCAGCAGGACGGAGGAGAGAGGGTAAGAGGAAAGGGTGGCAGGGGAGAGAGGGTAAGAGGGGAGGGTGGCAGGACGGAGGGGAGAGGGTAAGAGGAGAGGGTGGGAGGAGAGTGGGGGTGGCAGAACGGAGGGGGGGTGGGCTGGCAGGACAGAGGGGGGGCTGGCAGGACGGAGGGGGGTGGCAGGACGGAAGGGGGGCTAACAGTACGGATGGGGCTGGCAGGACTGAGGGGGGCTGGCAGGACTGAGGGGGGCTGGCAGGATGGAGGGGGGGCTGGCAGGATGGAGGGGGGGCTGGAAGGATGGAGGGGGGTGGCAGGATGGAGGGGGGGCTGACAGTATGGAAGGGGGTGGCAGGACTGAGGGGGGCTGGAAGGATGGAGGGGGCTGGAAGGATGGAGGGGGCTGGAAGGATGGAGGGGGCTGGCAGGACTGAGGGGGGGCTGGCAGGACTGAGGGTGGTGTCAGGACGGAGGGGGGTGTCAGGACGGAGGGGGGGCTGGCAGTACGGCGGGGGTGGCAGGACTAAGGGGGGCTGGCAGGACAGAGGAGGGGGTGCTGGCAGGACAGGGGGGGCTTGCAGGACAGGGGGGGCTTGCAAGACAGGGGGGTGCTGGCAGGACAGGGGGGGCTTGCAGGACAGGGGGGTGCTGGCAGGACAGGGGGGGCTTGCAGGACAGGGGGGTGCTGGCAGGACAGGGGGGGCTTGCAGGACAGGGGGGGTGCTGGCAGGACAGGGGGGGTGCTGGCAGGACAGGGGGGGCTGGCAGGACAGGGGGGGCTGGCAGGACAGGGGGGCTGGCAGGACAGGGGGGCTGGCAGGACAGGAGGGGCTGGCTGGACAGGGGGGGGCTGGCAGGACAGGGGTGGGCTGGCAGGACAGGGGAGGGGGGGCAGGATAGGGGGGGGGCTGGCTGGACAGGGGAGGGGGGGCTGGCTGGACAGGGGGGGGGCTGGCTGGACAGGGGGGGGGGCTGGCTGGACAGGGGAGGGGGGGCTGGCAGGACAGGGGGGGGGCTGGCAGGACAGGGGGGGGGGGGGGAGTCTGGAGCTGGACAGGGGGAGGGGGGGAGTCTGGAGCTGGACAGGGGGAGGGGGGGGAGTCTGGAGCTGAACAGGGGGGAGCTGGCAGAGGACACCGGAGGAGGAGGTATCCGGGGGGGGGGTTGCGGAGGGGGATTGGGGGAGGCATGCAGCACAGGGGAAGGAGGAAGCACCCGATGCGGTCCTGGAGTGTGCCGGGTGCCTCCTCCCCCCAAGCTGCTTCCTCCTCCGGTAACAGGGAGATGATCATCTATCTCCCTGTTACCGGAGGAGGAGGCAGCACGGGGGGAGGAGGCGCCCGGCACACTCCAGGACCGCATCGGGCGCCGGGCACAGGACTCACCACCCCCATCATCACCTTCTCTGCTGCACATTCTTAGCAAGCAGAGAAGGTGATGATGGGGGTAGTAGTGTGGATCGCCCGTAATTGGCCGGCTGGCGGCAGCCGGCCAATCACGGGCGATCGGGGGGCCGGATCTAAGGGCAGGTGATGCCCAGGCACTGCTGTGGTTGGTGCTGTCTCGGACAGCACCAATCACAGCTCTGTGCCGGGGTCCGGTCCCGGAAATACAGCAAATCGCTGTGATTGGCAGATGACAAGTCATCTGCCAATCACAGCGATCGTCGTCACGGGGGGCAGGGAAATTGCCCCCTATGTGTCACATGAAGATGGCTGCTGATAGAATCAGCAGCCATCTTTACCGGAGCGCCGCGCGATTTCGCGCGGCGCCCGTTTAAAGGGCTGACGTACCGGTACGTCATGGGTCCTTAAGTGACAGTGATCCATGACGTGCCGGTACGTCATGGGTCCTTAAGAGGTTAAAGGGACCAATTTCATTCTTAAAGGAACCCATTTCGCTCTTAAAGGGCCCCCGTTGCACTTAAAGGGACCCAGGTCGCACTTAAAGGGACCCTTTTTCCTCTTAAAGGTACATATTTCGCTCTTAAAGAGCCCCAAGTCGCTCTTAAAGGGACATATTTTGCTCTTAAAGAGCCCCAGGTTGCTCTTAGAGGGACCCAGGTGGCTCTTAAAGGAACCCATTTCGCTCTTAAAGGGACCCAGGTCGCTCTTAAAGGGACCCATTTCACTCTCAAAGGGACCTATTTCGCTCTTAAAGGGACCCATTTCACTCTTACAGGAACCCAGATTGCTCTTAAAGGGACCCAGGTCGCTATTAAAGAGACCAATTTCACTCTTAAAGGGACCTTTTTCGCTCTTAAAGGACCCAGGTTGCTCTTAAAGGGACCCAGGTTGCTCTAAAAAGGACCCATTTTGCTCTTAAAGGGGTAGTGCGGCGGTAAAAAAATATTCACAGAATAACACACATTACAAAGTTATACAACTTTGTAATGTATGTTATGTCTGTGAATGGCCCCCTTCCCCGTGTCCCACCACCCCCACCCGTGTACCCGGAAGTGTAGTGCATTATACACACCTGATCCGTGTCGACACGCGTCCGCCATCTTGTGCCAAACGTCATCTTCAGCCGGCTGGCCCGAACATCTCCGATCTTCCTGAGTGCCAGCCGCCCTCTGCCGCATCATCAGCTGCTCAGCCGCGATTGGCCAAGCACAGTTATGCTCAGCCAATCGCGGCTGAGCAGCTGATGACGCGGCAGAGGGCGTCCAGCACTCGGGAAGATCGGAGGTGTTCGGGCCAGCCGGCCGAGGATGACGTTTGGCACAAGATGGCGGACGGGGCGCGACACGGATCAGGTAATGTATAATGCACTACACTTCCGGGTACACGGGTGGGGGGGGTGGGACACGGGGAAGGGGGCCGTTCACAGACATAACATACATTACAAAGTTGTATAACTTTGTAATGTGTGTTATTCTGTGAATAATTTTTTACCGCCGCACTACCCCTTTAAAGGGACATATCTCGCTCTTAAAGGGACCCAGGTCGCTCTTAAAGGGACCCAGGTCGCTTTTAAGGGGACCCAGGTAGCTCCTAAAGGGACCCAGGTAACTCTTAAAGGGACCCATTTAGCTCTTAAAGGGACCCAGGTTGCTCTTAAAGGGACCCAGATCGCACTTAAAGGGACCCAGGTAACTCTTAAAGGGACCCAGGTTGCTCTTAAAGGGACCCAGGTCACTCTTAAAGGGACCAATTTCAAGCTTAAAGGGACTCAGGTCGCTCTTAAAGGGACCCAGGTCGCTCTTAAAAGGACCCATTTTGCTCTTAAAGGGACATCTTTCGCTCTTAAAGGGACATATTTTGCTCTTAAAGGGACCCATTTCGCTCTTAAAGGGACCCAGGTCGCTCTTAAAAGGACCCATTTCGCTCTTAAAGGGACCCAAGGAGGCTCTTAAAGGGACCCATTTTGCTCTTAAAGGGACATATTTCGCTTTTAAAGGGACATATTTTGCTCTTAAAGTGACCCAGGTCGCTCTAAAAGGGACCTAGGTCGCTCTTAAAGGGATCCAGGTCGCTCTTAAGGGGACCCAGGTAGCTCTTAAAGGGACCAAGCCTGTTTGGGCCTTAATGACCAGGCTCATTTTTCAAAATCTGACCTGTCTCACTTTATGCGCTTATAGCTCAGTGATGCTTTAACTTATACTAGCGATTCTAAGATTATTTTTTCGTAACATATGGTACTTTATGTTAGTGGCAAAATTTGGTCACTGTCTTGTGTGTTTTTTGTGAAAAACATCAAAATATAATGAAAAATTTGAAAATTTTGCACTTTACGAACTTTGAAATTCTTTGCTTCGAAAAAAAGAAAGTCACATGACAAAAATCAGTTAGTAAGTCACATTATCAATATTTCCTTTTTATTCTGGCTTCATTTCGTAAACATGTTTCACTTTTTTAGGCTGTCACGCGGCTTAGAAATGTATCAGCAAATTATCAAATTTTCATGAAATTCCAAAACTGATTTTTTTAGGGACCAGTTCTTTTTTTAAGTTGATTTAGGAGGCTTGAATACTGGAAACCCTCATAAGTGACCCCATTTTGGAAACTAGACACCTTAAAGAATTAATCTAGGGGTATAATGAGCATTTTAACCCTACAGGGGCTGGAGGAAAGTATTCACAATTAGGCCGGAAAAAAATGGAAAATAGAAATTTTCCAATAATATATTTGTTAAGATTAAAGTATCTCATTTTCATAATAAACATGAGAGAAAATGCACCCCAAATTTTGTAACGCAGGTACAATAGTACAATGGTACCCCATATGTGAGCGTAAACCAGTGTATGGGCACACAGCAGGGCTCAAAAGGAAAGGAGCGCCAATTAGCATTTCCAGTTCAGATTTTACTGAAGAAGTTTCTTAGCGCCAGGTGCGTTTGCAGAGCCCCTGTAGTGCCAGCAGAATAGAACCCCCCCAAAAGTCACCCCATTTTGGAAAGTACACCCCTCACAAAATACATCTTGGGGTGTGGTGACCATTTGGACCCCACAGGTATTAGAGGAAAGTATTCAAAAGAAGACAGTAAAAATGAAAAAATAGAATTTTTCCAATAACATGTTTGTTTAGTTTCAAATTTCTCAATTTCACGAGGAACAGGGGAGAAAACTCACCCTAAAATATGTAACGCAGGTACTCCTGAGTAGAACGGTACCCCATATATGGGCATAAACCACTGTGTGGGCACACAGCAGGCCTCAGAAGGAAGGGAGCGCCAATTAGCATTTTCAGTGCATGATTTTTCTGAACAAGTTTCTGAGCGCCAGGTGCGTTTGCAGTGCCCCTGTAATGTCTACAGAATAGAACCCCCCAAAAGTCACCCCATTTTAGAAAGTACACGCCTCAAGGAATTCATCTTGTGGTGTGGTGAGCATTTTGACCCCACAGGTATTGTAGGAAAGTATTCAAAACTAGACCGTAAAAATGAAAAAAAAAAAAAAAAAAATTTCCAATAACATGTTTGTTTAGTTTGAAATTTCTCAATTTCACTAGGAACAGGGGAGAAAACGCACCCCAAAATTTGTAACGGAGGTTCTCCTAAGTACAATGGTACCCCATATGTAGGCATAAACCACTGTATGGGCACACAGCAGGGCTCAGAAGAGAAGGAGTGTAATTTTAGTTACAGTCAATATGTGGGTGTTTACTGGTTATCTGGGGTGGTAATGGACAATCTCGGGGTGTTTACTGGCTATCTGAGGTGGCAACAGGCAATCTGGTGGGGTTATGGGAAATCTGGGGTGGAAACGAGCAGTCTGTGCCAATCTGGGGTGGTTACGGTCAATCTGGGGTGGTTACGGGCAATCTGGGGTGGTTACAATCAATCTGGGGTGGTTTCGAGCAGTCTGTGCCAATCTGGGGTGGTTACGGTCAATCTGGGGTGGTCACGGGAAATCTGGGGTGGTTACGGGCAATCTGGGGGTGTTTACTGGCTGTATGGGGTGGTTATGTGCAATCTTGGGGTGTTTACTGGCTATATGGGGTGGTTATGGGCAATCTTGGAGTGTTTACTGGCTATCTAGGGGTGGTTAATGGCTATCTGGGGTGGTGATGGGCAATCTTGGGCTGTTCAATGGCTATTTGGGGTGGTGACGGGCAATCTGGTGGTGTTCACTAACTATCTGGGGTTGCAACGGGCAATCTTGGGTGGTGAGGGGAAATCTGGGGTGGTGACGGGCAATCTGGGGTGGTGACGGGCAATCTGGGGTGGTTGTGAGCTATCTGGGGTAGTTGCAAGCAATCTGGGATGGTTACAGGCAATTTAGGGTAGTTACAGGCAGTCTGTGGCAATCTGTGGTGGTTACGGGCAATCTGTGGTGGTTACGGGCTGTCTGGAATCGTTATGGGCTATCTGGGGGGGTAACGGGCAATCTGGGGAGATTACGGGCGATCTGGGTAGAATATGGACGATCTGGGGAGATTACGGGCAATCTGGGGTAGTGACGGGCAATCTGGGGTGGTGACGGGCAATCTGGGGTGGTGACGGGCAATCTGGGGTGGTTATGGGCTGTCTGGGATGGTTATGGGCTGTCTGGGGTGGATACGGGCAATCTGGGGTGAATACGGGCAATCTGGGGAGATTAAGGACAATCTGGGGAGATTACAGGCAATCTAGGGTGGTTACAGGCAATCTGGGGTGGTTACGGGCAATCTGGGGTGGTGACAGGCAATCTGGGGTAATTACAGGTAATCTGGGGTGGTTACAAATAATCCAAGGTGGTTATGGGTAATCCAGGGCACTTGACTTTGGTGACAGGCGTAAAAATGTGCCGGCACCATTTGGAACAAGCGATCAGTGGTATAGTATATACCGCTGATCACTCGTACTGGGACCACACCGGGTGGTCACCGATCATTGCCCCATGCTCTCCGGGGGGGGACATGTTCTCATCTCCTCTCACTGTGGATTCACTGTGAGAAGAGATGAAAGCGTTCAGCTGCGCTGGCAATGTCTGTTACCGGTGGCCGCAGTTATACTCATAATAACGGCGATCGCCGGTGAGGGGACTTGCCGGGACTGACCCCACACTCTGCCCCAACCCCTCAGCTACCTCCGGTAGCTGAGAGGATGGGGCTGCGGGCATTACCGGCGCCGCTGCACTATTCTGCACCATCGCCATAAAGAGCTGATGGCAGCAGAATAGAGCCCATTAGTGATCGCCGTAAAAATCCGTATCGGCAGTCACTAATAACATAATACATGTATTCTCTGGCTCACTACGGTTACGGCGATACCATATTTGTGTAGGTTTTTTTAACTATTATCACTTTGGCGCAATAGAAACTATCTTCCTAACAAAAACTGTCGCCGCATTGCAAGATCCATAGCGTTCTCATCTTTTGCGCGACAGAGCTGGTTTTGGGCTTGTCTTTAGCGGGAAGATCTGTAGTTTCTATTGGTACCAAGTTTTATAGGTATTTGACTTTTTGATCTCTTTTATGACGTATTTTCTAAAGTGGATTGATAAAATACAACTATTCTGGTACTGTTTTTTTGGGGGTTTTTTTTACAGCGTGTGTCGTGCGACATAATTATTGATATAGTTTTATAGATTGGGTCGTTACGACGTAACGATACCAAATATGTATAGGATTTGTGTTTTTGATCACTTTAATGTAATGTTTTATAGTGTATAGGGAATGTAATGTATTTTTATTATTGGGGCGGGGCTGTGTTGTGTTTGGTGCACTTTTTTTCACTTTTTTTTACTTTCACACTAGTGTACATTACTGTACACTAGTGTAAAATACCTAGATCACTGATACAATACATTGCAGTACCTGATGTACTGCAATGTATTGTATCATGCCTCATGCTGACAGGCAATAGCCACGGCCACCTCTGTCAGCATGAGGCATCTCCATGGTGACCCCGGGGACCTTCATTAGGACCCCGGGATCACCATGGAGACATTGAAGGACCGGACGGCACCGCGGGGCATCGCGAACACGTAAGTGACCCACGGCGCCGACCGGGATCCACCGGGACCCGTAAGATGCAGCTGTCATGGTTTGACAGCAGCATTTAACTGGTTAAACTGCCCGGAGCGGAGAATCCTCCGCTCCGGGCAGTTACAGGAGGTGTCAGCACTCACACTGACCGCTGACCACCCGCCCTGCAGCTGCCGCCGGGCGGTAATTTATTCCGATGCGCCCTACGTTAAAAGGCGCACGCATCGGAATAAAGCCCATTAGTGGCCGCCGTGAAAAGGCAGCATTGCGGTCATCAAGGGGATAAAAGGACCCATGTTGCTCTTAAAGGGACCCATTTTGCTCTTAAAGGGACCCAGGTCTCTCTTAAAGAGACCCATTTCACTCTTAAAGGGACCCAGATCGCTCTTAAAGGGACCAGGTTGCTATTAAAGGGACCCAGTTCACTCTTAAAGGGACCCAGATACCTCTTAAAGGGACCCAGGTCGCTCTTAAAAGGACCCATTTTGCTCTTAAAAGGAACATATTTTGCTCTTAACCTCTTAAGGACATAGGACGTACCGGTACGTCCTATGGCCTCACTTGCACTTCAAAGCGGGTGCCGCGATCCCGGGTGCCGCGTGTAGCCCGGGACCGCTGCTATTAGCGGGCATGGTCGTATCGCCGTGCCTGCTAATTAGCTAATCGGAGGCAGCTGTCAAAGTTGACAGCTGCCTCCGATTACCGGAGGCAACGTTTCCCTGGTGTCTAGTGGGGGAGATCGCTCCTCCGGGACCTTGTCCCGGAGGAGCGATCTCCGTTACTGATGCCGGCCGGGGACGCGTCCAAGATGGCGCCGTCCCCGGCTCGGCACTCGTTTACTTCCGGCTGCAGCAGCCGAAAGCAAACGAGTGCCGATCTCATGGATCTCTGCAGCATATCTATGCTGCAGAGATCTCAATGAGAGATCCAAGTGTATATACTAGAAGTCCCCCAGGGGGGCTTCTAGTATATGTGTAAAAAAAAAATAATAAAGTGTTGTTTATAGTAAAAAGCCCCCTCCCCTAATAAAAGTCTGAATCACCCCCCTTTTCCCAGGTTTTAAATAAAAGTAAACAAATAAATAAATAAATTTTTGGTCGCATCAAATCCAGAAAAAATGTAATAAAAAGCGATCAAAAAGACGTATATGGGCAATCAAGGTACCGATAGAAAGATCACATCATGGCGCAAAAAATGACACCTCGCACAGCCCCATAGACCAAAGGATAAAAGCGCTATAAGCCTGGGAATGGAGCGATTTTAAGGAACGTATATTGGTTAACAATGGTTTGAATTTTTTACAGGCCATCAGATACAATATAAGTTATACATGTTATATATCGTTTTAATCGTAACAACTTGAGGAACATGCATAACAAGTCAGTTTTACCCCAGGGCGAATGGCGTAAAAACACATTTCCCCCAAATAAAAGAAATGCGTTTTTTTTTTCAATTTCACCACACCTTGAATTTTTTTCTGGTTTCGCAGTGTACTTTATGCAAAAATTCAGCCTGTAATTGCAAAGTACAATTAGTGACGCAAAAAATAAGGGCTCATGTGGGTTTCTAGGTGGAAAAATGCAAGTGCTATGACCTTTTATGCACAAGGAGGAAAAACCGAAAACGTAAAAACGAAAATGGGCCATGTCCTTAAAGGGTTAAAGGGACCCAGGTCGCTCTTAAAGGGACATATTTCACTCTTGAAGGGACATATTTCGCTCTTAAAAGGACCCAGGTCGCTTTTAAAGGGACCCAGGTCGCTCATAATGGGACCCAGGTCGCTCTTAAAGGGACCCGAGTTTCTCTTAAAGGGACCCAGGTCGCTCTAGCAACATGGGTCTCTTTAAAAGCAACATGGGTGCCATACCTTTTGGAGTGACTTGGGTCCCTTTAAGAGCAACATGCATCCAGTCCGTTTAAGAGCAACTTGGGTCCCGTCCCTTTAAGAGCAACTTGGATCCCTTTAAGAGCTACATGGGACCTTGTAAGAGCGACTTGGGTCCCGTCCCTTTAAGAGCGACTTGGGTCCCTTCCCTTTAAGAGCGACTTGGGTCCCGCCCCTTTAAGAGCGACTTGGGTGCCTTTAAGAATGACTTGGGTCCCTTTAGGAGTGACATGGCTCCCGTCCCTTTAAGAGTGATTTGGGTCCCTTTAAGAGGGATTTGGGTCCCTTTAAGAGCGATCTGGGTATTTATAATAGTAAAGATCATTGCTCGGTTACCATGACAATCTTACTCATGTCAGTGAGACAAAATCGTTAAGGACCTTCCATATATTACATCTTATATTTGCCAATAGTGGACATGTGACTGTGAATGTTGTGATACATTGCCTGACGAGACTTTAGAGTTCCTATTGGCTGCTATATTTCAGCTATTTGCATATGTGCTGTTATTGGCTGTTAGCGGTTACAGTGTGGCCACTATTTGCAATGTACCATTATTTTCTATGGGAAATTAGGGGTCTTTAAATGTAAATTTCTTAAAAACGACAAATCCGATCGAAACGAAAAATAGCACACCACACACCGCCGAGGGCTTCGAAACGTAGTTTGAACGGAGTCTGTGCGCAAAGCGGTTCGAGCTGTATTACACGCAGAAAAATAGCTGGAAGAAGAAGAATAATAAGAAGAAACGGAAGAAGAAGAAGAATACGGATTACAATATAGTGCTTTTCAAGCACTATAATGATAATAATATGCTGGGAGTTGTTCACAGGGAAGAAATATGTAACACTTCATCTTTCTAAGAAACTTGATTGATTATAGCACTGATCAGACACAGTCATAGGCAGATTTATATGTGGTATAATCCACATACAGAGTAGGGCAGCACTGCTAAGGCTCAATACATTTAATGGAACAAGCTCCAAGGTTGAGATACAACCCCAAATTACCATTCTAACAGACCTGGGCATGTAAAAAGTATATTGGGAAGGTAGAAGGTGCCTTATGAGGAGGGAGGTTATTAGAATATTAGCAGGGGCCAGATTTGTAAGAGATGTTGGATCTTGCCCCCTCCCCCCCTCCCCCCCCACGCAAGACTATTTGTTCCATACTTGTTATTACCTTTTCAGTCTCTTTCCCCCCTCCCTTCTAAAACGGCTCATATAGACAATGTCCTTGGCTGGCTGTCTTTGCACTCTGTAATGCTGGGAGGAATAATTACAGTAGGGTTACCAGCAACTATTTCTCATATTAAGCCCAGTATAATCTACAGTTAACTGAATTTTGAACTGAACCCACTCTGTGGTCTAAAAATATTTAAAGATCTGATCTGGAATCTGAATTGAGTCTGGTCTGCTCTAATTTACTACATTCCTACAATGTCCTACAGTATGTACATAACCAAGCATTTTAGTTTCACAGCCACATCCCCTAATGTAATGCTAGTTAGATAATCCTGCCTGCACTGTTAGCTCCATGTCTTTTGATAACTGAAGAAGCTAAAAGCTCTGACTTAGAACTAAGGAACTTTTTTTGGGACCAAACCACTTTGTAAAACCTGGTCCTGATAGTTAACCATATAGACCTAAAGGCAACCAATCCTAATGCTAGAAAAGATTGTTAAATGTACTCTGTAGTTGTGAAATCCCTACCCATGAAATGTGTAGTTAGTATTAATAGCCTCAGTATGAATGTACCATAAGACAGCTTGTCAGTTTTTAGTCTTGGTTAAAAACTGGCTTGAAAGCATCTGCATCATAGGAAATACTTAAAGAGTCACTGTTGTGATTTTTTTTTTTGCAGAAATCAATAGTCCTGGCGATTTTAAGAAACTGCATTTGAAAAGCCTTTACCCAGGTCCCCCCTGCTCTCCTTTCTGTCATCCACTGGTCAGAATCAGGAAATATCAATCAGACGCCTCCTGTCTGTTCTATGAAGAGGGGAGGGGAGAAAAGAGACGGAGCAGAAATGTCAACAGCAGAAAATAGAGAACAAAGGATTACTCAGCAGGGCAGCTATTCAGGGTCAGATAGCTCAGTGGTGACTGTCAGAGCAGAGAGCCCGATGCAGCTTTTAATTAACTCTTTGTTGTCCTGTTTTGGTTTCTTATTTTCCTCTCTCCATATGAGAACAATGAAGACAGGGGGAGAGCTTCAAACTGCTTTTTAATGAAAAAAAATGCATTTTTCGGCTAATAAACCCAATTACAACTTTTCTGTACTGTAATCGCCTGTACTATTGATTTCTGCAATAGAAATTTCACGACAGTGAGACTTTAATCCAACATTAGTACAGTATATTCAGTTATATATAATTGACAAAAAGACAAATATCACACAGGGCTATATAGTGGTAGCTAAAGCAAGATAGTGTTTGAGCTCTGTATGACATTTCTATTACAAGCTATGTAGAATCACCTCATATGAATATTTTACAGTTAAACTATTTTTTACTCATTCATTTGTATAGCACTAGCATAATCCACAGAACTGCACTGAAATAAAATATATATATATATGCTTAAAATTAGGGAAGGTCTGAACCGAGTTCGGTTCAGGTTCGTATGAACCTGAACCCTCGGTAATGATCCCCGCTGTCTGCCCGCTCCGTGGAGCGGGCGGATCCAGCGGGAGGACCGCCTGGAAAACTGGGATACAGCCATAGCCATAGGCCATAGGTTTTCCAGGCGTTACTCCCGCTGGATCCGCCCGCTCCACGGAGCGGGCAAACAGCGGGAATCTGCTGCCGAGCATTTGGGTTCATACGAACCCTCGTAGGTTCGGACCATCCCTACTTAAAATGTATCTATTTGACCCTTGTAATTTTTTTATTTTTTTCTATCTATAGGGCTGCATTGTTTGTGCTGTAAAATGTAGTTTTTCTTGAAACTTTTTTGTAGTAGAACAAATTGGCAGCACTTCTATGCCTCTGTACACAGCGTTCAACCTACATTGTGAACAGAGGCATAGAGGTGCTGCCTATTTTTCCTTTTTTTCTGTTGTATGTGGGGGGAGAGGGGGGACCTCCTGTTGGCTTGCACTCCACCCATATCTCAAGGGTGTTATAAATAGAGATTTGTATCCTATCTGCCCTGTTTTATGCTTATTTATCCCAGGAGAGACCATTGCTAGTGTGCAAATACTAGAGTAGGACCATGCCTCTGAGGACACCTTAATGTGGTGACATGGTACACTCTGTTTGATCAAATAGTTTGCTATAATCCTTATTTTTTAATATCTATAGAGCAGATTTTTATTGTGTGTACACCGGAGGGTAAGAACTTACACCTGTAGGTTGCTGTTGCACTTTCTATTTTTTTTTTTACTATTTTCTAGTAGATCACTTATTATATTTTCTGATATATATTTTATTTTATTTTGTTAATGTCAATTACTGTGCGGGCTTAATAATTAATTATAATTATAATTATAATTAATTATAGTGTAATAGCTCAGAAAATTCTGCTTGAGGTCATCTTAAGGGGTTATTATAAGCAATAATTTAATTGCTTTTTTAATTCAATGTGCTTCTATTACAACACATTGAACCAATTTTTGGTTATGTTTCCACATATTTTTTGCATGAGACTGAATAAAACACTGACAGAAATGTTTGAATATAGCTTGTATGTGCTTTTACAGAACAGCCTTCCTGTAAAAGACTGTAAAAGACTGTAAAAGCTAAATAGGGTCCACCAGCCCATAACGGAGTATCCAATAGGCCATGTTAGAAATAACTGCCTCAATCAATATTTTTTCAATTTCAAAAATGTCCTGCAGCATCCAAAATAGAGGTCCAAACAGCAGATCTGTCACAGAAGCCAGGAGAAATAGTGTGTAAATATATAGATCAGCAATGTGAAGGGGGTAACACTCCTATACCTTCTGCTTGGCAGTCCTTAGTCCATCTATTGTTTACACTAGCACAGTAATCTGTTGCTTTGCTTTTGCATTACAATTGAAGGCAAGGGTTGGATAAAATTGCCCTAAATACATGCAAAACATTCACTTTAACTTTACTTATCAATATCATCTAAAGCAAGGCAGTATAATTTATAGGGTCAACAAATCTGGATCAGAAAACAATATGAAAAATAAATGTCGTTGTTTCAAGCAAATGCAAAAAAAGGAAAGATGTAGAGTCACACAAGCACAACTGTGAAAATATGGTGGGATAACAGATGCCATATATGATGTGCCAAAGGCTTCTTCATCAGATGTGTAAAGAAGAGTCAGTCTCTGAGAGATTTCTTCTTTATGTGGCCTTCAGGCAGTGTGTAATGGAATATAAGATAGGAAGACAGCTAGTATTATACTCATTTCAGAGACACACAATTAGTTGCAGCTTGGCTAAATCCAACTGAGAATGGCTTTCCTTAAGATTAACTCTATATATTCCATTAAAATCTGCCATTTCTGATAGAGAATTGCATAAAGGACATATTAAAAAATGTACATGCAAAATGTTAACTGATCTAAATTTATATATATATATATATATATATATATATATATATATATATATGTATAAAATTATCTTATATTTATCCCACTAGTACCATAAATATGTTTACCACGTGCTGTATTAACCCCTTAAGGACAGAGCTTGAAATGGCCTTAATGACAGAGACAAATTTTATGAATATGACCTGTGTCACTTTATTCATTAATAACTTCGGGATGCTTTTACCTATCCGGCTGATTCTGAGATTGTTTTCTCGTGACATATTGTACTTTACATTTCTGGTAAATTGGAGTCGATACTCATAATGAATCTTTATGAAAAAAAACCAAATAATGTGAAAAAATGTGAAAAACTGCATTTTTCCAACTTTGAAACTTTTTTGCGTATACAGAAATTGGCTATACCACATAAATTATATATTAAATAGCATTAGCAACATGTCTACTTTATGTTGGCGGCATTTATTAAACGATCTTTCATTTTTTTTAGACGATAGGAAGCTTAAAACATTAGCAGCAAATTTCCAAATTTTCAGTAAAATTTCAAAATCAGATATTTTTAGGGACCTGTTCAGGTTTAAAGTGTATTTGAGGGGCCTGTATGTTAGAAAGCCCCACAAAGCACCCCATTTCAGAAACTGAACCCCCCACACTCTGCAAAAGCATATCCAGAAAGTGTTTTAACCCTTTAGGGGAGTCACAGAAATAAAAGCAAAGTGTGTAAGAAATTTGAAAATTTTAATTTTCTGTGCAGAGATTTTATTGTAATCCAATATTTTTCATAATTATAAACCTATTACCAGAGAAATGCACCCCAATAATTATTGCCCCGTTTCTGCAGTTTATCGAAATACCCCATATGTGGCCCTATTGCGCTATTTGACGCAACCACAAGCCTCAGATACAAAGGAACGCCTAGTGAATTTCAATGCCTCCGTTATATTTGGTCATTTCTGACTGTGCCACTTCAGGTTGGCAGAGGCTCTGGGGTGCCAAAACCTACACCCCTCAAGGAATGTAACAAGGGGTGCAGTGAGCATTTGGACCCCACAGGTGCTTCACAGATTTTCCGAACAACATGGCGTGAAAAAAGAAAAAAAATTTTTTTACACTAAAATGTTGTTCTAGCCTTCAATTTTTCATTTTCTTAAAGGGATAAGAGGAAAAAAAAGACACAAAATGTGTAGCGCAGTTTCTCCCGAGTACGGAAATACCCCACATGTGGCGATAAAGCGCCAAGGGGGCGCAGGACGAGCCTCCAAAGGGAAGGAGCGCCAATTGGCTTTTGGAAGCTGAATTTCACTGGAAAGGATTTCAAGGGCCATGTCGCATTTACAGAGCCCTCGTGCTGCCAAGACACTGGAAACCCCCCACAAGTGACCCCATTCTGGAAACTACACCCCTCAAGGAATCTAACAAGGGGCACAGTGAGCATATGGACCCCACTGGTGACGGGCACAAATGTGGAACAATGTGACGTAAAAGTAAAAAATTTCATTTTTTCACTTTCATGGCACAAATGTGCCCGTCATCAAGGGGTCCATATCCTCACTGCACCCCTTGTTAGATTCCCTGAGGGGTGCAGTTTCCAGAATGGGGTCACATGTGGGGGGTTTCCAGTGTTTTGCCAGCACGAGGGCTCTGTAAATGCGACATGGCGTTCATCATCCATTCTAGCCAAATCCAACCCCCAAAATCCAAATGGCGCTCCTTCCCTTCGGAGGCTTGCCCTGCGCCCACATGGCGCTTTATGTCCACATGTGGGGTATTTTCAGAATCGAGGGAAATTGCTCTACACATATTGTGTGTTTTTTTCTCTTTTAACCCCTTGTGAAAATGATAAATTCAAGGCTAAACCAACATTATAGTGTAAAAAATGTAATATTTCATTTTCACGCCACATTGTTCCATATTTGTGCCAGTCACCAGTGGGGTCCATATGCTCACTACACCCCTTGTTACATTCCTTGAGGGGTGTAGTTTCCATAATGGGGTCACTTGTGGGGGGTTTCAACTGTCTTGGCAACACAGAGGCCTTTTAAATGCAACATGGCCCCTCGAAATCCATTCCATTCAAATCTAGCCTTCAAAAACGAAATGGCGCTCCTTCCCTTCGGAGGCTTACCCTGCACCCGCATGGCGCTTTATGTCCACATGTGGGGTATTTCCGTACTCAGGGGAAATTGCTCTACACATTTATTGTTTTTTTTATCTTTTAGCCCCTTGTGAAAATGAAAAAATCATGACAAGATTAATGATTTAGAGTAAAAACTTTACAAAAATTACACTAAATGTTGGTCTAGCCTTGATTTTTTCCATTTCCACAAGGGGTTAAAAAAGAAAATGAACACAAAACGTGTAGGGTAGTTTCCCCTGAGTACGAAAATACCCCACATGTGGGCATAATTTGCCATATGGGCACAGGGCAAGCCACCAAAGGGACAGAGCGCCATTTAGAGGCTGGAATGGAGGATGGAGGCCATGTCGCAATTACAAAGCTCCTGTGCTGCCAGGTCAGTAGAAACCCCCGACAAGTGACCCCATTCTGGAAACTACACCCCATAAGGAATCTAACAAGGGGTGCAGTGAGGATATGGACCCCACTGGTGACAGTCACTTACGTAGAACATATGCCGAGAAAATAAAAAATACCATTTTTTTTCATTTTCACGTCCCAAATGTGGCCGTCACCAGGGGGCCATATCCCCGCTGCCCCCCTTGTTAGATTCCTTATGGGGTGTAGTTTTCAGAATGGGGTCACTTGTGGGGGGTTTCTACTGTCCTGGCCGCACAGAGGCTTTGTAATTGCATCATGGCATCCTCTAATGGGAAAGGCGGCCATACCTATTTAGCTGGGAAAAGGGACAATTCTAATTTATTTGGGGGTATTAGGCCAATTATTAGTTTATAAGGTTGAAAATGACAGGTGTCCATCAAATTCAACCTGTGTTGATCCAGAGGAAGGCAAAAAACCCTTGTGAGGCAGACGACAGTAGCCTCATCACAGGAGAAAAATTCCTTCCCGACTCCATAATGGCGATCAGAATAATCCCTGGATCAACGTGACCCCTGAAATAGGAATAAGGGACGGAATTTAGATAATGTAGAACTCCGATGACGTGTGGTACGCCTTGGAGCGATCCAGTATGCAGAGGCCGGGGGGGATCAGAACAGGTGTCACACAGGAAAATGGTGTCCTTCCTGATCCCCCTGTTACGCCACACTCTGCACTTCTTCTGGGGTCTCCTGTTCTCCAGTGTGGGGGACGTCACCTGGAAAATGTTGTCCTGGTGCGATACGGGGTCCTTCATATCCAGACGCTATATGGCTACTAAATATTAGGGCTCTATTACTACTTCTGATATTTTCGTATCGTGCCGCAAGCTACAGTAGCTCAGGCAGCGAGGGACCGGAAGAGGGGGTGCTGGTATAAAAGTTATCCCCGTACAGGTGGTGACCTTTATCCAGCAGTGGGAAGATCAGTTCCCGGACGATCTTCCCACTTGTTCCGAGGATGGGGGGGGGGAGGGGGCATCTGGGGGCTGGATTCGGGTGTCCCTTCCTACATACACTCTAAGGGTACGTGCACACTGCGGAATCGCGACAGATAACCCTTCGTGCATTCCGCAGTTGGCACCCGCCGGCGGACTGATGCAGGCGCACGTCTCCATCCGTGTCATAGACTCCATTCTATGCAACGGCGGATTCCGCTCTCCGTCCAACGTATTCATTCTTTGGATGGACGACGGAATCCGCCTGTGCATAACATGGAGTCTATGACACGGGTAGAGACATGCGCCCACATCAGTCCGCCGGCGGGTGCCAGCTGCGGAATGCACGAAGGGTTATCCTTCGCCATTCCGCAGTGTGCACGTACCCTAAATCTGTAAGAGTACCCTGAGGTACGCTCACACAGTTTGGAGAATTTCACGCCATACCGTCATCTCTTATTGGGGCGGTACTGGCAGAAAAGACGTGTCTGGGGGGCAGCGTACGCTACGCTACCCCCCAGACACGTCACAGGATGATGAGGATGATGAGGATGAATGGAGGAAAGAAGGATCCCCCCATTCATCCTCACTGGGTGTTTCGGTGTCGGAGGCAATAATAACGTATCCCTCTGACGCCGAAAACACCCTGGGGGCCATCTTTATACGGGGATTGGTATATGGGGTATGTAGTGGTGTAGTGTCAAACTTTATTCAATGTAGTTTGGTGTAATGTAGTGTTTTTTACGTGTTTTTTTTACAGTAAGTATAAAAAAAAAAACCTATGCCAACAAAGGAGTTGCTGATAAATGCCGCACTTATGTGCGGCACTTATCAGCAGACCGTGGCAGTAGAATATAGAAAAAAAACACCCTACGCCAAAAAGGAGGAGTTGCTGATTAGCAGCGCACTTTCGTGCGATGCTGATCAACACTCAGCGGCGATAGGGTGCGGAAAATAGAAAAAAAAAAATTTGGAAAAAAAAAACAAACTTTTTCTACATTCTGAACATCCCTATAGTGGCTGATACGTGTATTACACATATCAGCCGCTAGAGGGCAGCAGAGCGCAAATTCCGGAAAATGACGAGGCTGGAGCCGAAAATAGCCGAGAGAAGACGACGGGGACCGCCGGAAAGATCCGAAGACCGAACGGAAAGATGGAGGACGCCGCGAACCCGGAAGACGCCGATCAGGAGCCCGGGACAGGTGAGTAATGTACAAATACCTGCTCTGGACCCCTCCGCTACCTAGCTGAGGGGTCCAGGGCAGGTATTTATTATTTTGTGGGACTCTGATCGCCGTGCCACCGGCCCGTTCGCCGTGAACGGCCGGCCGTTCACGGC
This sequence comes from Dendropsophus ebraccatus, assembly GCF_027789765.1. NCBI lineage: Eukaryota > Metazoa > Chordata > Amphibia > Anura > Hylidae > Dendropsophus > Dendropsophus ebraccatus. The sequence continues at coordinate 125,351,626 of NC_091454.1, forward strand.
GATCGGGCCGGTGGCACGGTGACCACCATTACTTTTTACAGTAATGGTGGTCGGTGCCGTCCTCGGACAGCACCGACCGCCATTTTTTTCCGGGTCATCGGGTCACCGATGACCCGGAAAGGTTCCGATCGCCGCTATTGGCTGATCTGAATTGATCAGCCTATAGCGGCGATCGTAAGCATGGGGGTGGTAACCACCCCCAGTGCCGAGAAGCTAAGATGGCCTGCTATGATTTATAGCAGGCCATCTTCCCCGATCGCTGTGTGCGAACACGCAGCGATCGGGGAAACATCGGGCGTAAATTTACGCCCTGATGTGCCAAGTACCAGGGCGCGAGGGCGTAAGTTTACGCCCGATGTCGTTAAGGGGTTAAACATTAGTTATGTAACCAGTTACTGTACTGATCTATACTATAATCATTATTGTAACTCCTTGTCTTTTTACTGCTCATCAGTCTCAACACAGTAGTCTTAAAGAGCCTGGCTATTTTATAGTAAAATTGTTCTGTGCGCTGTATAAGTAAGTGTATTTCCTGCACTTACTGAGAGTATCTAATGCTAAGTTTACACTAGGCGATTATTTGCACCAACGTACGATTAACGATTTCGAAGTAACAATTTTTTTTTTATAATGATCAGCGTTTAGATGGAACAATATATCGTACCGAAAATTCGTTTTGCGATCGCTTAAGCCTATCTCACACATAGGTAAAATCAGTGAACGACTGTTTACACGGAACGATCGGCGAATTTTTTGCAAACGACGATTTAAGAACATGTTAAAAGATCAAAATGAATGATTTATCGATCGTTCGCCGCATTTACATGTTCCGTGTAAACGTAGCATTAAATTAGATTCCCCCCCCAGGCTGCTCTGTGGTGAATCTGTCCATAAGATAGCCAGCATGGACCATGTGCCCATATCCCACCCTCTGTGTCCTCCATAAGCATATACAGGCTTCGTGCTGGACACGGTTACCCAACTTCTACTAATGGGTTCAGTCTCTCTTAAGAAAAACAGCTTCAGTCCTTGTCAAGGGCTCTGGTAGATGAAGTGTCGGATCCTCGGGGTAGGCGAGGACCACAGGAGCCAGAATGACGGTGCTTCACGGCTTCAGGTTTAATGAAGTAAAACGATAAATTTTAATGGTCTCATAAACAACTTGTTTCGAGGCATAAATTGCCCCTATGTCAAGTAGGAGAGACATAGTGTATCATAGGCAGAGGTTCCTTTATATATATGCCAAGGTATCTGTTTGGCAGGAAATTGTAAAAAAGGTGCCCCCCCCCCCCCCCCGGGGTCGGAGGTGGCTGAAACAGATCAAAGCAAATGATAACAATATACACTTGAATACAACATGATTACATCTGTTAAAAGTATAAAAGACTCTTATGTGCATACAATCACGATTTCTATTATTTAAAATAAAATAAAATAAAAGTGACGTCAAAGAGGTCCGTATCACATGATCATTTTTGTTTTTTTTGTAGTGATTTTGAATAAACTTTATTGTGTGCACTTTTTTCTTTGTAGGGGCATAACTTTATTTATAAGACAAATGATAAAAATCACTTGATCAGTTTTTTTGATAGTGGTTTTGAATAAACTTTATTGTGTGCAATTTTTTCTTTGTTTTTAGGGGCATGACTTTATTTATAAAACAAATGATAAAAATCACATGATTGATTTTTTTTTTTTTTTTTTTTGGGGGGGGGGGTTGACTAAACTTTATTGTGTGCACTTTTTTCTTTGTTTGTAGTGGCATAACTTTATTTATAAAAAAAAAATTAAAATTAAAATGAGAATGACATAAGGAATGGGGATTATAACATGTCTAATTAATATACATATACATGAGGTAAATGTGTGCCTATGATTATGGGTAACCATAGATTAAGCTAAATAGGCTAAATAAGCTAGATAGGACTGAGATAAAACCTTTATTTTGGATGAGTGGAAAGTAGTGTAAAGTGAAAGGATATTATGGCTGAGAGAATATATTAAAGGTTGATTTCGAAAGCTTCTTTCAGGCCATTAGGAGACAATGTATCCAGTTTAAAGATCCAAAACATCTCGAATCTCTTTAATTTCTGGAATCGATTCGAAGCATCTGCGGGTATATGATCAATTGGGCATATTTTGAAGCCAGAGAAGTCATTGCAGTGGTGTATGGAAGCGTGTCTTGATACGCTATGTTTCATAAACCCTGTGTTTACATTATGACAATGTTTATTGATTCTTGTTCTCAAGGGCATTATAGTTCTCCTTATATATTGAAGTCCACAGGGGCAGGTGAGTAAGTATACTACAAAATCTGTTGCACAAGTTAAGTGATGTTTTATAGGAAATTTTTCTTTAGTGATTTTACTGGAGAATTGGTTTGTACATATGATGTTCTCACAGCACTTACATCTAGGGTTATCGCATTTGTTGGTTTCATTTATGATGTTAGTATTTTTAGTAGGTATCTTGGTTGGATGTAGTTTACTGGGGGCCAAACAATTTTTAAGGTTTTTTGCCCAACGGTAAATGAACCTTGAAGTACGTGGGATCTCCTTTTTGAGGATAGGATCACACAGTAGAATCTTCCAATGTTTCTTGAAGAGGTCTTCCATTCTTTTATGGTCCGAATTGAAGGTAGTGATAAAAGCTAAATTAAACTGTTTGACTTTATCTTGTTCTACAGTTTTCTGTTGTGATAGTTGTAAACACTCTTCTTGCGTAAGATTATTAGTTCTTCTTAGAGCTGAGTCGACTACTTTTGTAGGGCAGCCTTTCGCTGCAAATCTATTCCGTAAAATACCACATTACGTTTCATAGTCACTATCTTTAGTGCAACATCCCCTTCAGTCAATTTAAGAGAATTCAAAAAAAATTGCACTAAAGATAGTGACTATGAAACGCAATGTGGTACTTTGAGGAATAGATTCGCAGCGAAAGGCCACCCTACAAAAGTAGTTGATTCAGCTCTAAGAAGAACTAATAATCTTACGCAAGAAGAGTGTTTACAACTATCACGACAGAAAACAACTGTAGAACAAGATAAAGTCAAACAGTTTAATTTAGCTTTTATCACTACCTTCAATTCGGACCATAAAAGAATGGAAGACCTCTTCAAGAAACATTGGAAGATTCTACTGTGTGATCCTATCCTCAAAAAGGAGATCCCACGTACTCCAAGGTTCATTTACCGTAGGGCAAAAACCCTTAAAAATTGTTTGGCCCCCAGTAAACTACATCCAACCAAGATACCTACTAAAAATACTAACATCATAAATGAAACCAATAAGTGCGATAACCCTAGATGTAAGTGTGATTTTGTAGTATACTTACTCACCTGCCCCTGTGGACTTCAGTATATAGGGAGAACTATAATGCCCCTAAGAACAAGAATCAATAAACATCGTCATAATGTAAACACAGGGTTTATGAAACATAGCGTATCAAGACACGCTTCCATACACCACTGCAATGACTGCTCTGGCTTCAAAATCTGCCCAATTGATCATATACCCGCAGATGCTTCGAATCGATTCCAGAAATTAAAGAGATGCGAGATGTTTTGGATCTTTAAACTGGATACATTGTCTCCTAATGGCCTGAATGAAGCTTTCAAAATCAACCTTTAATATATTCTCTCAGCCATAATATCCTTTCACTTTACACTACCTTCCACCCATCCAAAATAAAGGTTTTATCTCAGTCCTATCTAGCTTATTTAGCTTATTTAGCTTAATCTATGGTTACCCATTATCATAGGCACACATGTACCTCATGTATATGTATATTAATTAGACATGTTATAATCCCCATTCCTTTTCTCATTCTCATTATAATTTTTTTTATATATAAATAAAGTTATGCCACTACAAACAAAGAAAAAAGTGCACACAATAAAGCGCACACAATGAAGTTTAGTCAACCCCCCCCCCCCCAAAAAAAAAAAATAAAAAAAATAAATCATGTGATTTTTATCATTTGTTTTATAAAGTCATGCCCCTAAAAACAAAGAAAAAAGTGCACACAATAAAGTTTATTCAAAACCACTATCAAAAAAACTGATCAAGTGATTTTTATCATTTGTCTTATACAAAAAAATTATGCCCCTACAAACAAAGAAAAAAGTGCACACAATAAAGTTTATTCAAAATCACCACAAAAAAAAAACGATCATGTGATAAGGACCTCTGTGATGTCACTTTTATTTTATTTTAAATAATAGAAATCGTGATTGTATGCACATAAGAGTCTTTTATACTTTTAACAAATGTAATCATGTTGTATTCAAGTGTATATTGTTATCATTTGATTTGATCTGTTTCAGCCACCTCTGACCCCAGGGGGCGGCACCTTTTTTACAATTTCCTGCTAAACAGATACTTTGGCATATATATAAAGGACCCTCTGCCTATGATACGCTATGTCTCTCCTACTTGACAAAGGGGAAATTTATGTCTTGAAACGCGTTGCTTATGAGACCATTAAAATTCATCGTTTTACTTCATTTAACCTGAAGCCGTGAAGCGCCATCATTCTGGCTCCTGTGGTCCCCGCCTACCCCAAGGATCCGACACTTCATCTACCATTCTCTATTCCCTGATCTCCTGGCTTGGGATCTCGGCATCTACCCTTGGAGCCTGGCTGCTACGGCTACTACCTCTCTCTTCACTGCATACAGGTGTTGTGTTCTTAGCACAACACCATCAGGTGAGCAGTTTTATTATCAACTTGTTCGACCTACAATCTGTTGTTTATGTTTTCACCCTATGGCGCCCTTTCCACCATTTTTTTAGCCCTTGTCAAGGGCTCTGGCAAAATTCAGGCTCGCTTAGTCACTGTAGAAGGAATCTGTCTCTTGTGTCTGTCTCTCATACACACTGACAAGAAGACCCAGAACAGGAAGCTACCTTGACGTATATAGGGTTATGTGACAGGAAGAAAAGAAGAATAGAGAAGAAAGTGTAGAGTGCCTGCACCTGTGATTGGCAAAACACACACATAGCTAAACCTTTGCACTGGAGCTGTGCACAGGGGAGAGTAAAGGGCCTATTCCACGGAGTCACAATCGGCCAAATCGGCCCTATTTGGCCGATTATCACTCCGTGCAATAGAGACAACGATCAGCCGATGATTGTGTCATCAGTTGGTCGTTAATTTAGGGTGAAACCTAAAATAATCGGGCACCGACCACGCATACATTACCTAACCATGTTGCAGGGCTTCTCCTGCACTTCTCTTCCTCCTGGTCCTGTGGGCAGCAACAGCAGCTTCGCAGTGGCCTGTCTTAGCTGACAGGCCACTCAGCCAATCACTGGCCAGGACCGCAGTGGCCAGTGATTGGCTGAGCGGTCTGTCAGCTCAGACAGGCTGCACTGAAGCTGCTGCTGCGCACGGGACCGGGAGAAAGAGGAGCGCAGGAAAAGCCCTGAAACATGGTTAGGTAATGCATGGTGTTTAACAATGGCTGCAAGGACATCGGTAACGATTTCCCTGCGGCCCTCGCTAAACGATTATCGGGCCGTGCAATAGGCCCAGTAAACGGGTGCCGATCTAGCAGATTGCCGCTCGTATTCATTATTGATAGGGCCCTAGTCGGCCCCTATCGGCCCCTAAGGGTCCTATTATACCAACAGATTATCTGACAAATGTTTTTAAGGCAGGAATGGATTTGAAAAGAGAAGAAATCTCAGTCTTTTCTTTAGGACCTACTCTCTGTGTATAATCTATTCCTGGCTTTGGCTCAAAAAAATCTGTCAAATAATCTGTAGATGTAATAGGGCCCTTAGACACCTAGTGGTTGGAGTGGAAAATCCCAGCTCCCAGCTCTTGGTGTGACACCTGACACCAGTTACTTTCTGCCGGGCGGTAACAAAGTTACTGACCCCTGTACTGGGACACTACATTTGCATTGCTATCCTGCACATTGTATTGCATTGCTGTCCTGCAATTAATGATGCTGAATATGAGCTGCACACAATCCAGAAGCATAGCTTTTCCACTCACAGTTATGTTGCAGTCACATAAATGTGCAGGTTGCAACATTGCCGCATTAATCCTTAATTGTGTTGTAACACCATGACATCGTAATCTTATGTTGTTCCTATTGTTAAAACTCTAATACCCAGTGGCTTGATGGTGAGGCATGTAATGTAATGACATAGTAGGCACCTGTTTATTACATCATCACCCCACTGCAGCAGGGTGCAGTAGCCACAGAAATGCCACTGTTGTAAAGTATGGCTAAGCTTGTTTAGCTGGACTAGCCCATGTGAGATATTATGGAGAATGTTATAATGACTGTGCCAATGCTTTGTTAATAGTGATGAGCGAGTACTAAAATGCTCGGGTGCTCGTTACTCGAGCCGAGTATTTCCCGATACTTGAGTGCTCGTTTCGAGTAACGAACCCCATTGAAGTCAATGGCAGACTCGAGCATTTTTTGAGGGGACCCAAGTTCAGTAGAGGGAAGGTCGTGTGAAAACCTGTCAACCTCAGAAATTGATGGAAACACAATGGAAATAGACAAGAAACAGCAGGGGCAGCATGTATGCATGCCTCTGAGGCTGCCTAATGCCACCATTATGCCTAATTCTGTGCAACAGCCTGGTTAAAACAGAGTTAGGCATAGGAACCACCCAAAAACTCAGCCTGACACAGCATGGCATTGAGAACACAGGGAACCATTTAAACAGAGGTAGCTTATCATGAACCACCTAAAAATTCAGCCTGACACAGCATAGCGGTGAGGACAGAGTTAACAAGGTAGAAGCGGTAGCCAGTCAGCCTTCCAAAAATTATACCAGACCTAGCATGGCAGTGAGCTCACAGAGAACCATTAAAAGTGAGTGAGGAAGAAAGTGAGCCTCCCCAAAATTAGGACAAACACTGCATGGCATTGAGTACACAGAGAACTGCAGGGATCAGCAGTAGCCAACATGGAGGCCAGGCAGGAGCAACAGTAACCAACATGGAGGCCAGGCAGGAGAAACAGTAACCAACATGGAGGCCAGGCAGGAGCAACAGAAGTTAACATGGAGGCCAGGCAGGATCAGCAGTAGCCAACATGTAGGCAAGGGCAGGCACACCAGTAGTCAGCAGTAGTCAACATGGATGCCAGTTAAGGCCCAGCAGTAGCCAATATGGAGGCAAGGGCAGGCACCACAGTAGTCAGAAGTAGTCAACATGGATGCCAGTAAAGGCCCAGCAGTAGTCTACATGCATGCCAGTTAAGGCCCAGCAGTAGTCAACATGTAGGCAAGGGCAGGCACACCAGTAGTCAGCAGTAGTCAACATGGATGCCAGTTAAGGCCCAGCAGTAGCCAACATGGAGGCAAGGGCAGGCACCACAGTAGTCAGCAGTAGTCAACATGGATGCCAGTAAAGGCCCAGCAGTAGTCTACATGGATGCCAGTTAAGGCCCAGCAGTAGCCAACATGGAGACAAGGGCAGGAACACCAGTAGTCAACATGGATGCCAGTAAAGGCCCAGCAGTAGCCAACATGGAGGCAAGGGCAGCACGGTGGCTCAGTGATTAGCACTGTAGCCTTGCAGCACTGGAGTCCTGGGTTCAAAGACGACCAAGGACAACATCTGCTAAAGGTTCTCTCCATATTTGCGTGGGTTTCCTCCGGGTACTCCGGTTTCCTCCCACACCCAAAAATATACAGATAGGTGAAGCACTGCGGAATCTGTGTGCGCTATACAAATAAAAAAAAAAAAAAAAACAAGAGCAGGCAGAGCAGTAGTCAACATGGATGCCAGTTAAAGCCCAGCAGTAGTCAACATGGATGCCAGTAAAGGCCCAGCAGTAGTCAACATGGATGCCAGTAAAGGCCCAGCAATAGTCAACATGGATGCCAGTTAAGGCCCAGCAAAAAGGAGGCAAGGGCAGGCCCATCAGTAGTCAACATGGATGCCAGTAAAGGCCCAGCAGTAGTCAACATGGATGCCAGTAAAGGCCTAGCAGTAGTCAACATGGATGCCAGTTAAGGGCCAGCAAAAAGGAGGCAAGGGCAGGCACACCTAGTGAGGCTCCCTAAAACTAGGCCAGACACTGCAGGGCCTTGAACACACAGAAAGCCATTTCAAGTGAGTGAGGAAGCTAGTAAGGCTCCCCAAAACTAGGTCAGACAGTGCAGGGCCTTGAACACCCAGAGAACCATTACAATTGAGTGAGGAAGCTAGTGAGCCTCCCAAAAATTAGGCCAGACAAAGAGAGCCATTACAAGAGAGTCCACCCAAAAATTGAGTCCAGGGGCTGGGATATGTAGTGGACATGAACCCGGGTGCTGACAGCTAACTGGCTAGGCCAGTTGTCAGTCAGCACTTACCATCAAGGGTACACTTGATGTCTCTCGACCAGGGGTGGTGAGGCCCCGGCCACGGCTAGACAACAAAAATAAAATAAAACAGCTGGCTGGTTGGCGGGGGCATGATCGGCAACCAGTCCCGCTCCTCTGCAGACGTAGTGTGATGTCAGGCAGTGAGGACACATAGAACAATACAGTCTTCTTAAGAGGCCCGGGAATTTTAGAACACGGGGAACCATTAAAACAGAGATAGCATATCATGAACCACCCAAAAATTCAGCCTGACACAACATGGCGGTGAGAACAGAGCGAACAAGGTAGAAGCGGTAGCCAGTTAGCCTTCCAAAAATTATACCAGACCTAGCATGGCATTGAGCACACAGATAACCATTACAAGTCAGTGAGGAAGCAAGTGAGTCTCCCAAAAATTAGGCCAGACACAGCAGGGCCTTGAACACACAGTTTAACCATTATAAGTCAGTGAGGAAGCAAGTGAGCCTTCCAAAAATTAGGTCAGAAGCAGCATGGCATTGAGCACCCAGAGAACCATTACAAGTAAGTGAGGCAGCAAGTGAGCCTCCCAAAAATAAGTCAAGAAGCAGCATGGCATTAAGCACCCAGAGAAACATTACAAGTAAGTGAGGAAGCAAGTGAGCCTCCCAAAAATTAGGCAAGAAGCAGCATGGCATTGAGCACCCAGAGAACCATTACAAGTCAGTGAGGAAGCAAGTGAGCCTCCCAAAAATTGGAGTGAGTCCAGGGGCTGGGATATGTAGTGGACATGAACCCGGGTGCTGACAGCTAACTGGCTAGGCCAGTTGTCAGTCAGCACTCACCATCAAGGGTACACTTGATGCCTCTCGACCGGGGGTGGGGGTGGTAAGGCCACGGTTACACAAAATAAATAAATAAAACAGCAGGCTGGTTGGCGGGGGCGCGATTGGCGGGCTGCTGTCAACCAGTCCCGCTCCTCCGCAGACGTAGTATGACGTCAGAGCATGGCAGTGAGGACACAGAGAACCACTAGGAGTGAGGAAGCAATTGAGCCTCCCAATAATTAGGCCAGACCCTGCATGGCGGAAGAAGACTTGGCAGTTGGCTGAGAATTGTAGGAAGAGGAGGAGGAGGAGGAGGAGGAGAGGAGGAAATACCAAGAATCTTCATGTTCAGCTGCTTTCCCCCGGGTGGACAGTTGGATTCAGGTGAAATCCAGGCTTTGTTCATTTTTATAAACGTCAGCCTGTCAGCGCTGTCAGTTGACAGGCGGGTGAGCTTATCAGTGATGATGGCACCAGCTGCACTGAAGACCCGCTCTGACAACACGCTAGCGGCAGGGCAGGCCAGCACCTCCAGGGCGTAAAGCGCCAGTTGGGGCCACGTATCCAGCTTTGAAACCCAGTAGTTGTAGGTAGCAGAGTGATCGGGAAGGACAGTGGTATGGTCAGAAAGGTACTCCCTCTCCCTGAAGGCTTCTCCCCTACTCTGTCTAGACTGGGGACAGTTGACATAGTCTTGCTGGGGTGCAATGAAGCTGTCAAAGGCCTTGGAGAGTGTTCCCCTGCCCCTTGACAAGCTGCCTGCTCCACCGCTCCTCTCCCCTGCTCTTTGGCCCACAGAACTACGTCCTTTGGCGCTAGTGGTGTCAGATGGGAAGTACATTTTCAGCTTCTGCACCAGGGCCTGTTGATATTGATTCACTCTCATACTGTGTTCCTCGGCAGGAATGACAGTGGAAAAGTTCGGTTTCTACCAAGGGTCCAGGAGAGTGAACATCCAGTAATCTGTTGTCCAAAACCAGTAGTCAACATGGATGCCAGTTAAGGCCCAGCAGTAGTCAACATGGATGCCAGTTAAGGACCAGCAACAAGGATACAAGGGCAGGCACACCAGTACTCAACATGGATGCCAGTTAAGGCCCAGCAGTAGTCCACATGGATGCCAGTTAAGGCCCAGCAGTAGTCAACATGGATGCCAGTTAAGGACCAGCAACAAAGATGCAAGGGCAGGCACACCAGTACTCAACATGGATGCCAGTTAAGGCCCAGCAGTAGTCAACATGGATGCCAGTTAAGGCCCAGCAAAAAGGATGCAAGGGCAGGCACACCAGTAGTCAACATGGATGCCAGTTAAGGCCTAGCAGTAGTCAACATGGATGCCACTTAAGGCCCAGCAACAAGGATGCAAGGGCAGGCACACCAGTAGTCAACATGGATGCCAGTTAAGACCCAGCAGTTGTCAACATGGATGCCAGTTGAGGCCCAACAGTAGTCAACATGGATGCCACTTAAGGCCCAGCAACAAGGATGCAAGGGCAGGCACAGCAGTAGTCAATATGCATGCCAGTTAAGACCCAGCAGTAGTCAACATGGATGCCAATTAAGGCCCAGCAGTAGTCAACATGGATGTCACTTAAGGCCCAGCAACAAGGATGCAAGGGCAGGAACGCCAGTAGTTAACATAGTCAACATGGATGCCAGTTAAGGCCCAGCAACAAGGATGCAAGGGCAGGCACACCAGTAGTCAACATGGATGCTAGTTAAGGCCGAGCAGTAGTCAACATGGATGCCAGTTAAGGCCCAGCAACAAGAATGCAATGGCAGGCACACCAGTAGTCAACATGGATGCCAGTTAAGGCCCAGCAGTAGTCAACATGGATGCCACTTAAGGCCCAGCAACAAGGATGCAAGGGCAGGCACACCGGTAGTCAACATGGATGCCAGTTAAGACCCAGCAGTAGTCAACATGGATGCCAGTTAAGGTCCAGCAGTAGTCAACATGGATGACACTTAAGGCCCAGCAACAAGTATGCAAGGGCAGGCACACCAGTAGTCAATATGGATGCCAGTTAAGACCCAGCAGTAGTCAACATGGATGCCACTTTAGGCCCAGCAGTAGTCAACATGGATGCCACTTAAGGCCCAGCAACAAGTATGCAAGGGCAGGCACACCAGTAGTCAATATGGATGCCAGTTAAGACCCAGCAGTAGTCAACATGGATGCCACTTTAGGCCCAGCAGTAGTCAACATGGATGCCACTTAAGGCCCAGCAACAAGTATGCAAGGGCAGGAACGCCAGTAGTCAACATAGTAAACATGGATGCCAGTTAAGGCCCAGCAACAAGGATGCAAGGGCAGGCACACCAGTAGTCAACATGGATGCCAGTTAAGGCCCAGCAGTAGTCAACATGGATGCCAGTTAAGGCCCAGCAACAAGAATGCAATGGCAGGCACACCAGTAGTCAACATGGATGCCAGTTAAGGCCCAGCAGTAGTCAACATGGATGCCACTTAAGGCCGAGCAACAAGGATGCAAGGGCAGGCACACCAGTAGTCAACATGGATGCCAGTTAAGACCCAGCAGTAGTCAACATGGATGCCAGTTCAGGCCCAGCAACAAGGATGCAAGGGCAGGCACACCAGTAGTCAACATGGATGCCAGTTAAGGCCCAGCAGTAGTCAACATGGATGCCAGTTAAGGCCCAGCAACAAGGGTGCAAGGGCAGGCACGCCAGTAGTCAACATTGATACCAGTTAAGGCCCAGCAGTATTCCACATGGATGCCAGTTAAGGCCTAGCAACAAGGATGCAAGGGCAGGCACACCAGAAGCCAACATAGTCAACATGGATGCCTGTTAAGGCCCAGCAACAAGGATGCAAGGGCAGGCACACCAGTAGTCAACATGGATGCCAGTTGAGGCCCAGCAGTAGTCAACATGGATGCCACTTAAGGCCCAGCAACAAGGATGCAAGGGCAGGCACACCAGTACTCAACATGGATGCCAGTTAAGACCAAGCAGTAGTCAACATGGATGCCAGTTAAGGCCCAGCAGTAGTCAACTTGGATGCCAGTTAAGGCCCAGCAGTAGTCAACATGGATGCCAGTTAAGGCCCAGCAGTAGCCAACATAGAGGCAATGGCAGGCACACCAGTAGTCAACATGGATGCCAGTTAAGGCCAAGCAGTGGCCAACATGGAGGAGAGGCAGGCACACCAGTGGTCAGCAGTAGTCAACATGGATGCCAGTTGACTTGCGGAAATGCACACAGATGCGGTGCACCTTGGTGAGCAAGTTATTGGGGTAAGCTTTAAGGAACTGCAGCAACATTAGGTTGAAGACGTGGTCCAGGCATGGTACATGTGTTAGGCTGCCGAGTTGCAGAGCCGCGACCAGGTTCCGCCCCTTGTCACACGCAACGAAGCTCACTGCTAATTACACATGAACCCGGGTGCTGACAGCTAACTGGCTAGGCCAGCTGTCAGTGACCATCAAGGGTACACCTGATGCCTCTTGACCGGGGGTGGTGAGGCCCCGACCACAGCTGGACCAGCGGGCGGGCCCCCGGCAACCAGTCCCGCTCCTCCGCAGATGTAGTGTGACGTCAGAGCATGGCAGTGAGGACACAGAGAACAATACAGTCTGCTTAAGAGGCGACAGAATTTGATTGAATACACTTTCAATCATTTAACCCCTTAACGACAAAGGGCGTATATTTACGCCCTATTGCCGGTAAGGGAGTTCAGAGCGGGGCCGCGCGGCGACCCCGCTCTTAACCACGGCGGTCCTGGGTGCCGATTGTAGCCCGGGATGGCAGGTATTAGCAGGCACGGTCTGATCGCCATGCCCGCTAATACAGTAATCACATGCAGCTGTCAAACATGACAGCTGCACCCGATTACCGGATTCAGCTTATCCCTGGTGTCTAGTGGAGGAGATCGCTCCTCCGGGTTGTTATTCCAGAGGAGCGATCTACATTTCTGAAGCCAGCCGGGGACTGCTCCAAGATGGCGCCGTCCCTGGCTCGGCACTCGTTTACTTCCGGCTGCAGCAGCCGGAAGTAAACGAGTGCCTATCTCATGGATCTCTGCAACATATCTATGCTGCAGAGATCTCTATGAGAGATCAAAGCACTAAAACTAGAAGTCCACTAGGGGGGCTTCTAGTATAAGTGTAAAAGTAAAAAAAAAAGTGTCATTATTAATAAAAATCCCCCTCCCCTAATAAAAGTCTGAATCACCACCCTATTTCCCAGGTTATAAATAAAAGTAAATAAATAAATAAATAAATAAACATGTTTGCTATCGCCGCGTGCGTAATCGCCCGAACTATTAATTAATCACATTCCTGATCTCGCACGGTAAACTGCGTCAGCTCAAAAAAATCCCAAAGTGCAAAATTGCGCATTTTTGGTCGCATCAAATCCAGAAGAATTGTAATAAAAAGCGATCAAAAAGTCGTATATGCGCAATCAAGATACCGATAGAAAGAACACATCATGGCACAAAAAATGACACCTCACACAGCCCCATAGACCATAGGATAAAAGCGCTATAAGCCTGGGAATAGAACGATTTTAAGTGACATATATTTGTTGACAATGGTTTGAATTTTTTACAGGCCATCAGATACAATATAAGTTATACATGTTATATATCGTTGTAATCGTAACGACTTGAGGAATATATATAACAAGTCAGTTTTACCCCAGGGCGAATGGCGTAAAAATACATTTCCCCCAAATAAACAAAATGCGTTTTTTTTTTTCAATTTCACCACACTTTGAATTTTTTTCTGGTTTCGCAGTGTACTTTATGGAAAAATTCAGCCTGTCATTGCAAAGTACAATTAGTGACGCAAAAAATAAGGGCTCGTGTGAGTCTCTAGGTGGAAAAATGCAAGTGCTATGGTCTTTTAAGCACAAGGAGGAAAAAACGAAAACGCAAAAATCGAAATTGGCTCTGTCTTTAAGGAGACGGCAAGTGCGGTAGCCTGTATATTTTAAAGACCTGGTCAATCCTGCCTTCAAAAATGCTACTACAACATCCAAGAAAGGAAAGAAGCTACTGGTAAAAGGCCTGGTCAATCCTGCCTTCAAAACGGCTAAAACATCCAAGGAAGGTAGAAGGTGCTGTTCAGCAGTTTGAGCACCGCCTGTTGGCGCTTACCCACGGCAGTGCTGCTGCGCTTAAAACTAAAATAGCCAGATTATGGCTAGATTTAGCCTCACACCTTCATGCAGATGTGCGTGAGAGGGATCTCTTTGGAGGTAGGGACTAAGAATAACAATAGTCTTCTTAAGAGGCCCCGAGCTAAAAAATTAAAGGATGGCAGAGAACCCCCGCAAGTTGACATTCACAGATTATATGGTTTGAAATGGATAACACAAGGATGATGAATTAGGATCCACCATTATCACTGTCTGTTCCTTTGAACAGTGGCGTGTATCTTGGAGATACAATAGATGACCAGACAGCCCTGCAAAATTGCACTTGAATTGAAGTCGATTTGATTTTAAAATTTAAATTGAAGGTTAGAAAATAAAAAAACATAGTGGTCATTACCGGCCTTTAGATGAGGCAGGCGTGGAACCTCACAATAATTAGGCCTGACACAGTAGGGTAAGAGTAAAAAAAAAAATAGCTGACTGGTTGGCGGGGGCACGATCATCAGGCAACAAGTGCCGCTCCTCCGCAGATGTAGTGTGACGTCAGAGCATGGCAGTAAGGACACAGAGAACAACGAGGCAAGGGCAGGCACACCAGTAGTCTACATGGATGCCAGTTAAGGCCCAGCAACAACAAGGCAAGGACAGGCACACCAGTAGTCTACATGGATGCCAGTTAAGGCCCAGCAACAACGAGGCAAGGGCAGGCACACCAGTAGTCTACATGGATGCCAGTTAAGGCCCAGCAACAACAAGGCAAGGGCAAGCACACCAGTAGTCTACATGGATGCCAGTTAAGGCCCAGCAACAACGAGGCAAGGGCAGGCACACCAGTAGTCTACATGGATGCCAGTTAAGGCCCAGCAACAACGAGGCAAGAGCAGGCACACCAGTAGTTTACATGGATGCCAGTTAAGGCCTAGCAGTAGCCAACAAGTAGCCTTCTACACCCAGCATCCTTTCGATTTTCAATTTGACTGCAGCAGTTGGGGTAACATTCCCTACATAATGTAACTACTCACTTCTACCCCCGCCACCACCCTTTCTTTTTTCAATTTGACTGCATTCCCTGCATAATGTCACTCACCACCTTTCCCCCACTGCTGTTTTAATTTTGAAATTGACTTTGATCCTTGAGGATCTGGCAATTGTCTCATGCAAAGGGATCATCACTTGAGGGGTAGTGTACTACAAATCCCAGCAATGCAGTGTAGTACCCACTAGTTTAGGGGGTGCTGTATGGTACAATCTGGTAGTGGCTGGACCTAGATACATGCTGGAATACCCCCTTACAATGAGCAGTGAAGTTTTATGCAGGTGTACTACAAATCCCAGCAATACAGTTTAGTACCCACTAGTTTGGGGGGGGGGGCTGTACGGTACAATCTGGTATTGGCTGGAACGAAACACACTCTCTGTCACCCCTTTACAATGAGCAGTGAAGTTCTATGCAGGATGTACTACAAATCCCAGCAATACTGTGTAGTACCCACTAGTTTAGGGAGTGCTTGACGGTGCTATCTGGTATGGGCACCAACTGTACACACTTTCTGTCACCCCAATACAATGAGCAGTGAAGTTCTATGCAGGATGCACTACAAATCCCAGCAATACAGTGTAGTACACACTAGTTTAGGGGGTGATATCTGGTATGGGCACCAACTGTACACACTTTCTGTCACGCCTATACAATGAGCAGTGAAGTTCTTTTCAGGATGCACTACAAATCCCAGCAATACAGTGCAGTACACACTAGTTTAGGGGGGGCTTGATGGTGCTATCTGGTATGGGCAACAACTGTACACATTTTGTCACCCCAATACAATGAGCAGTGAAGTAAGTTCTATGCAGGATGCACTACATATCCCAGCTATACAGTAGAGTACATACTAGTTTAGGGGGGGCTTGATGGTGCTCTCTGGTATGGGCAACAACTGTACACTTTTTTTCACCCCAATACAATGAGCAGTGAAGTAATTTCTATGCTGGATGCACTACATATCCCAGCTATACAGTGCAGTACATACTAGTTTACGGGGGGCTTGACGGTGCTATCTGATATAGGCAACAACTGTACACACTTTGTCACCCCAATACAATGAGCAGTGAAGTAAGTTCTATGCTGGATGCACTACATATCCCAGCTATACAGTGCAGTACATACTAGTTTAGGGGGGGGGGGCTTGACAGTGCTATCTGGTATGGGCAGGGCTGTATCAACAGCTGCTGCTGCCCTAGGCACTAAACCTGAAGACGCCCCATCTACCCGCACCTATTGGCAATACCAGACTTGACCAATACCACCATACCCCCCACCCCCCTGGAAAAGACACCAGATTTACTGGCAAGTCTGAACGGGAGGAGGTAAACAAAAAAAAAATAAAAACAAAAAAAAATAGTTTTTTCTTTCTCCCTGCTCCCTAGTGCTGCCCCCCTGCAAGGGGCTGCCCAAGGCACCGGACCACGGGTGCCTAGTGGTAAATACGGCCCTGGGTATGGGCAACAACTGTACACAGTTTGTCACCCCAATACAATGTGCAGTGAAGTTCTTTTCAGGATGCACTACAAATCCCAGCTATACAGTGCAGTACACACTAGTTTAGGGGGGGGCTTGATGGTGCTATCTGGTATGGGCAACAACTGTACACACTTTCTGTCACCCCAATACAATGAGCAGTGAAGTAAGTTCTATGCAGGATGCACTACATATCCCAGCTATACAGTGCAGTACACACTAGTTTAGGGGGATCTTGACGGTGCTATCTGGTATGGGCAACAACTGTACACACTTTCTGTCACCCCAATACAATGAGCAGTGAAGTAAGTTCTATGCACTACAACTCCCAGCTATACAGTGCAGTACACATTAGTTTAGGTGGTGCTATCTGGTATGGGCAACAGAATCCGTGGCAAGTTATCTGCGAGAATTACTCATTAAAGGAAAGTTTTCTAAATTTGTGGTGAATGCCATCATCTTTATACCTACCTTTTGGAATTTATATTTTGAAAGTATGTGCACACTGAGGAAAAGTTGAAGATATAGTTGAGGAATTGAAGAGGAATCTGCTCATATTTTAGCTTGAAATTCCTCCAGTAAAATATGAACAGAGCAAAGTCCCATTCATGTTTAATAGGATTTCCTTTCTGTTGTTCACACTACAGAATTTCTAAGCAGAATTTTCTGCTGCAGATCTACTTTCTGCCCAAAGAATTGACATGTCAATTCTTTGGGCGGATTCTGCTAGAGGAATCCTATAGAAGTCAATGGGGGCTTAAATTCTACTTGAATTCTACTTGAATTCTACTTGAATTATGCTTGTATTCCGCCCGAATTCCGCTTGAATTCTGCTCAAATTCTGCTCCTATCCTGCCTGAGCTGAATAGGCTTGGAATTTCAAGCAGAAAACTTTCCTCTACAATTCCTTGAGAATTGCTCAGTGTGCACATACCCTAAGGGTGAGTTTACGTGTGCAGATTTGCTTTGAATTTGCAACTTTAAATCTGCGCCATCAAATCTGCTGCAGATCTTGTACGTGTGAACGCGCCCTAAAATAATTTGCACCCCAATTTTGTGTATATAGCTCTGTGCTTGCCAAGGGGGTGTGGTCTTTATTTGTGTGTACTCTGGACTAGGGATGGTCCGAACCCTCCGGGGTTCGGGTTCGTATGAACCCGAACGCGCGGCATCAGATTCCCACTGTCTGCCCGCTCCGTGGAGCGGGAGGATACAGCAGGAGGAAAGCCTGGAAAACTGGGATACAGCCTATTTCTATTGCTGTATCCCAGTTTTCCAGGCGGTCCTCCCGCTGGATCCGCCTACTGCACGGAGCAGGCAGACAGCGGGAATCATTACCGAGAGTTCAGGTTTGTATGGACCATCGGATGGTTCGGACCATCCCTATTCTGGACCTATTTTTCAAGGCAAATTTTCAAAGTTGGTGGCGCCTAAATGTGCCCTTTATTTTCACAGCTTCAAAATAATAACGTCCATTGATTTTTATAACAGCTGTTGTTTTAAAATATCGGCTGTTATTTCTTGTTAAATGATGGCTGTCCAGTACAAAAGCCAACATTTCAATGGTGTATAAACACAGCCTATAAGTGGTATAAACAGAAAGTTTTATTTTCAAACAAATGTGTCACGTTCAAAAATGTGGCACATGTCACACTGACTCGGAGCACCTAAAAATGCCATAAAACATACAACTTTTTGATTATCTCCCTCTGCATTATAAAAACTGCTTTTCAACATATGTAATTTATTTATTTTTTTAAGCTTTAGCTTTTGTTTAGACATTTATTCCAACAAAGTACACAGGTTTGTCTACGGTACTTGACATGAATAAACATTGTATATGCAAAGAGAGTTCAAAAAAAGCAATGATCACAAATGCCATGAAAAAGAGTACAATTTTTACTTATTCTTCAAATTTTTATTTTTGTTTATTAGATCCTTATATTAAGTAGAAGCCTCAAGTACAAATGCAAATGCAGTTGTCCAATAATTTATTATTAGCATCTGAACGCATTCCCGTACGTATACACTTCTAATTAATCACAGCTGCTATGTTCATCTTTTTATCACTGGTGCCTTCTTGATCTTTGGGCATTTTTCAAGCTTTTTCTCTACATACCTCAAGGAATAATAAGTTTACTACCAAACACTTGTAAAATACTACTCCCTAGGCACATTTTCAATAGGGAAAGCTATTTAAGATAATTAAGTTAAATGACAGTTGTTGCACACACTGCATGCCGAATAACATTATAACATATTATGTTAACTACTTGTCTACCACTGTATAGATACTTCTCTTAAAAAAAAGTCAAGCCTTCTAGTACCTATTAGCTGCTGCAAGTCACTGGGTAACATTAGAGAAACAGATTGCTGAACTCAGGGAGAACAGCCAAATGCTCCACACTGATGAGGGGCAACACCCCGAAACAGCTGTCTGTGGATGGTTACCTAGCCTTGGTTTATCCCTTGTCATTACACTGACTTATAGGGCCACTTAATATGGTGGATTTGGTGGTTTCCTAACAGGAGCTGCCACTTGGCTAGGTCCTTCCCGGAGGGATATCTGGCTAGTCCTGTGTTTTGAGACTCTTCAATGAGGCTCCACGGACTCGTCTTTTGCATACTGGGTAACATTGACTTTCAGCTCCCTCCAAAGTTTTTCTATTGAGTCTGGGGACTGGGGACTGGCTAGGTGACTACAAGATCTTGAAATGCTTCTCACAGAGCCTTATTTGCCCTGACTGTGTTGAAGGTCATTGTCATGCTGGAAACCACTACTCATTTTTAATGCTCTTACTGAAGGAAGGAGGGTGTTGGTCAAATTCTCACGATACATGACTTCATCAATCCTCACTTTAATATGGTGCAGTCATCCTTTCCTCTTTGCAGAAAAGCACCCCCAAAATATTATGTTCCCAAAGTATTATGCTTTAGGGTTGGGTCTGTGTTTTGAGGGTTGTACTCATCCTTCTTCCTCCTTTACAGACAGCGAGTTGATATCAAAAAGTTCTATTTTGACCATGTTTGACCAGTTCTAATCTGACCATTATCTGCTTCCATGTCTCCTCTGGATCATCACTTTTATGTAAGATGGCAGTGGGCTACTACAGTCTTCAAGACTGTGGTTTCAGCACTCTTCAGGTTATTGACAAGGTTCTCCCCTGTAGTCCTCAGCTGATCCTGACCTTTTTAAGAATAATCCTGACCCCACAAGGCAAAATCTTGCATAGAGCCCCAAATTAAGGAAGATTGGCAGCCATCTTGTTTTTCTTCCATTTTTTAATAATTGCTTCTCAATAAGCTGCTTGTCTATTGTCTTGTAGCCCATCCCAGACTTTTGCAGGTCTACAATTTTGCCCCAAGTGTCCTTAGACAGCTCTGTTGTCTTGGCCATGGTGGAGAGGTTGGAGTATGATTGATTGAATGTGTGGACAGGTGTTTTTTTTTTTATAGAAGTATCAAGTTCAAACAAGTGCAGATAATATAGATAATGAGTGCAGAGTAAGAAAAAACTAACAGGTCTGTGGGAACGAGAATCCTTGATGGTTAATAGGTGATCACTTATTTCATGACATAAAATGCAAATTAATTATTTGCTAATCATACTATGTGATTTTTGTTATACATTCACAGTTAAAGTGTACTGTACCTATAATAAAACAAATTACAGACCTCTCCATTCTTTGTGGGTGGGAAAAGTTTGACACTGGCTGGTATCAACATCAGGTGGAGCAAGTGCTGGAGCTGAAGAGAAACACAGGAGTGAAGAAAACAATTATTGGCTGTTGTCTATTGTTGGACAAATCCAGTAGATAACGGGTGACTAAAAAAAAAATTCCATTGTTTAGAGGGCTCAGAATTGCTTTCACAGCCCACCTTAAATTCATCCCCTTTACTGAATAGCCTTATAGTTAAAAAAGGTAACAATGATAATGTATGAGAAAATTAGATTTACTTTGTATATACATACAGAATATATTACCATTTGTCTACTTTATTCTGGCAGACATTTTTGAAAAAGGGAGAACAGAAGGTGCAGTCATACTGGATGCTGCTTTTGAATTAACTTCACAAAAACAAATGATAAAAATGTCACTTTGTTATTGCTTGAAGATATAAACCTGAATGATTGTCAACTGTGATAACCATATCGCTTTTGTAAAAAAAAAAAAAAAAAGGGAATCGCAACAAAGCAGAAAAAAGATCTACTTAATATAAATTATGCATAATTACCAAACTTTAGCTGCTACTACAGGATATTTTAAAACAATTCCTTCTTTTGAGCTATGTTCAATCAACGTCAAAAAGAGAAAAGGCGGCCACATTTTCAATTTAAAAAGTTGTCTGTTATTGCCACAATGTATTTGGCTTGCAATGCATTGAAGTCAATGAAATGATGGAGGTCCAATACACACAGTGTATGAAATGATGGTCGTTGTCTGCAGGGATATCAAAATAAAGAACATGAAAATTATTTTTGGGCGTCTTTTGCAAACATTAATTTTTAGTTGTTCACACAGTTTTTTTTTATTTCCTTTCACTGTTTTTACTGTTACATTTAACGGGCTCTAAATTAACCCCTTAAAGACAGAGCCCATTGATGCCCGTATGTCCACGTCAAATTAGTGCAATGTTCCTCCTCGCCTTTTAGAGACATAGCACTTTTATTTTTCAACCTACAGGGCTGGTTGGCATGTCATTTTTTTGTTTATATGTTTTTTAATATGTTTATTTATTTTTAGTATTTTTATTTATATAATGGGCGAGGCGGTATTTTAAACTTTTATTGGGAAGAGGGTTTATAAGGGTTTTTTAATACTTTTAAAAACTTTTTATTAGACTTTTTTTTACACTTTTTTCACTGTAAAACATGCAATCATTAGATTGCATGTACTGATCTATGCTATGGCACAGCATAGCATAGATCAGTGTTATCGGCGATCTGTGCATTGAGCCTACCTGAGAGCAGACTCTATGCACAGATCGCTGAACCGACAGGACGGAGGTAAGAGGCTTACCCCCTCCCATCGGTTCATGTCATCGGAACCCCCGCAGCGGTCCCAATCACTCAGTGACAGAAGCTTGTTCTTTCACTAAGTACTTTAAATGCTGCAATCACTATAGATCACGGCATTTAAGGGGTTAGTGAGACACCGCTGCGAGATCACAGCTGCCTCTCATTACCTCCGGCACCTGGACACACTGATGTGTGCGGTACTGCTCTCACTGCGGCGGTCCTGCACACATCAGTAAGCCCCTGAAGTCAGGAACGTATATATACATTCCTACTGCACGAAAAAAAAAAAGTTGCAATTGAAGACAGCGTCCTAAAGTATCAAAAAATATTATCCTTTATTTTGCCATATGCGTATAAAAATACAATGTTTCGGCCCTTTAAAACATACTGAGCCTTTCTCAAGTTCCTACTGCACGAGGTATATATATATATATGCAGCTGTCATGACTTGATGTGGTTAAATACCAGGGCTGGAAACAAGTAAAATTTTGAATGGAGTCCAAGCACGAATGACCTGATTAAAGAGAAACAATTAACAAGTGTGGAAAAAAATGAATAGAGCTGCAAAAATAACATTGTATGATCTAAAACTATTGAGGGTAGCACTCAAGTTGGGTCCATTGAATTGGTTCAGCCTGGATAGAGAGTAAAGGAGTGGGAGGATATGCAGAGTCATCCTTCTGGTGGGGGACACATGGTTGAAACTTTACCTCTACGCCTAGAAGGTGCTGGCCTGCCTTGATGCCAGTATTCTCACTGAGAGGGTATTCAGTGAAGCCGGAGGCATTATCACGGATAAGCTCAGCCACCTGTCAACTGACAGAGCTGAGATTTATCAAAATGAACAGCCACTGGATTAACCCAGAGTTTGTATCTGTAAGGATGGAAAGCAGCAAAACACGAAGTGCCATATGTGTTCTTAAGCTCTGACAGACAATTCCAGTGTACCCCTATCAACCCAACAAAATGAATGAAGTGCATGGTTCAGTTCACTTCCTTCTCCTCAACCACCGGCATAATGGGCCAATAAAAGAAAAGAAATATGAAGGCAAAATGACACAAGACTCAACCTAGGGGTGCCCATTTCAATGTTTGGAGAGTTGACCTAAAGGGATTCAAATTCCTTTTATGGAAGGCTTAACCCAGGGTAGAGACTTGCGTATTTTCAAGTTACTAGAGTGAGCAGGACCGTGGCATGACCCCCCCCCCCTCTATTTTTTTAATTTTTAATAATAAAATGACATTAAAAGACACAAGGTAAATTATTACATATAGATATAAAATAAACTGTAAATGTTTGGCATCACCACGTCCATAAAGACCCAGGTTGCAAAACTTCACTATAAATTAAACACCATGCTGCATGCTGTATATAGACACTTATATCAAAGACATGTATGGGTCTCACGTGATCGCAGGATATACCAAAGAGTCCCCTGCATGTTTATTGGCTGAGAAATAGCACCCAAACTTACAGGAAACGGATGATGAGATTTTCTCGAGTATTGCAAGATGCTCGTCAGAGTAACGAGTACCGTCGAGTACCCTAATACTCGATCGAGTACCAAGCTCGGACGAGCATGCTCGCTCATCACTATTTATAAAAGATAATTAATAGAGATGAGCGAACCTCGAGCATGCTCGAGTCGATCCGAACCCGGACTTTCGGTATTTGATTAGCGGTGGCTGCTGAAGTTGGATAAAACCCTAAGGCTATGTGGAAAACATGGATATAGTCAGTGGCTGTATCCACGTTTTCCAGACAACCTTAGAGCTTTATCCAAGTTCAGCAGCCCCAGCTAATCAAATACCGAACGTTCGGGTTCGAATCAACTCGAACCCAAACCTGGTTCGCTCATCTCTAATAATAAGTTACAAAAATCCCAAAATGACACATCAATTTTTACTCCTCTGCCTCAACAATCTGGATTAAAGACAAGTGGTTTAAAGGTTTAGAGCAGGTACTTAATAAATTAATCTGAAGGAGGAAGAGAGCCAGAATAAAGTATACCCACTTTTGTCCTAGTATAAGGGAGGGAGGATTGAATCTGCCCGATTTTAAATTGTACTACCTCAACTGGCATTCCTAATAGATAGAAAGAATATTATTTTTTTTTAAGGAACTGTGGTATGGTTAAACATGATAGAGATATTTTTGCACAATGTGAGTCAGGAGATATTCAAGTGAGTAATAAGGGAAGGATTGGTTCGGGGAGCACTTATGTAAAATATGGAAAGAGATAACAAAAATATGTAATGTGAAAGGTAGTTTGGAATTCACTGAAATCTGGGAAAATAAGGATTTTGAAGAATTTGTAAAAATTCCCACTCAAGGGTTTTGCAAGAAAGAACACATGGTTAAAGTAGTAGTAGTATTTTTTGTTTTTGTTTTTATGGAAGGGAGACTTAAAGATGGTGGAGAACTGGGTGATGGGGGGAGGGATTGGGGTCACAGGTTTAGATACAGTATCTCCAATTAAAAATGTATTTGAAAAAACTCAAGATAAAGGGTTATTTAAGGTAACAATTAATGAGGATATGGAACAATTGAGGTTTGTGGATAAAGATAGGCACTTAACTTCTAAAATATACAAAATTTTGTTGGAACAAAAGTATAATCACACATTGTTAGGGCTAAGAAGGCAATGGGAAGGGGAATAAGGTTGATTGTCAGATGAGACTTTGGAGAGTATTACTGGGAGTATATTCAGAGTGTCATCTAACCCCGAATATAGACTCATGCAATTTAAAATTATTCACCGCTCTTATATGCCAGCTTTAATAAAACAGATGGGCCTCAGAAAGGATTCAGTATGCCCTCAGTGTGGACTGGAAGAAGCGGGGCTGAGTCATATGTTTTTGTTCTGTCATGTAATTGGGAGGTTCTGGCTGGAGGTGATGGAGGAGCTCCAAAGGAGGGATATATCAAGTGAGGTTTTAAACTTTAAAAGAGCTGTTCTGGTTGAGGATAGGGAGAGGAGGAAATATAGAGATCTTATTAATAATATCCTTTTTCAGGCGAGATTGGTAATTTTGAGGAACTGTTTGAGCACGACAGAACCTACTAAGCAAGAATGGATCAATCAAATCAATCAAACAAAATAAGAAATTGGAAGGCTCTTAGGCAAGGAGAGAAGGGAGAAGAGAAGAAAGGCTAAGTAGGATGTGGAAGGTATGGGTATAAGGGGAAGAGATGGAGAGGAATAAGAGTTAGTTATGAATAGTGATGAGCGAACGTGCTTGTCCGAGCTTGGAACTCGTTCAAGTATTAGCGTACTCAATGATAATCATTACTCGGACGGTAGTGCTTGCTTCAGACGTATGCTGGAAGAGATTAGGGACAGAGCTGCTGCTGGTCAGAGAGAGCATTAGGGAGGGAATTAGCGTTCCAATAGGCAGGGAATACTAGCAAAACAACCAAACAGCCCTTGTAAGGGCTTCAAATTGTTTTTAAATTGTATTACTACAGACTGCTGTCTGGGACTTGCAGTGCAGCTGCCATGATTTTAGCAGCAACCTGTGGTGATTGACTGCTGGCAGAAAGGGGAAATTAGGTGTTGCACACAGACCCCTAAGAAATGCTCAGTACTATTTTATTGGGCCCTCTATTATATTCTCTGATTTCTGTATTTCTTACACAAGGCATACAGTTCACTACTGCTTCCACAGTGTAAAGGGGTGTCACAGAGTGTATATAGGTGCAGCCACCAACAGATCGTATCTCACAGCCCCCAAAAAACTATTGGGACCACTAGAATATTTCCTTTGTCACTCTGTCCTCACCCCCATGCTGTGTCGGGCCAAATTTTGGGGTCGTTCATATGCCAATTCTGTTTTTAATGGTTCTCTGTGTATTCACAGCCATGCTTTGTCAGGCAAAGTTTTTGGGTGGTTCATCATATGCTTCCTCTGTTTTAATGGTTCCCTGTGTTCTCATTGCCATGCTGTGTCAGGCTGAGTTTTTGGGTGGTTCATATGCCTATGTCTGTTTTAACCAGGCTGTTGCCCAGAATTTGGCATAATGGTGCGATTAGGCAGCCTCAGAGGCATCCATACATGCTGCCCCTGCTGTTTCCTGTGCATTTCCATTGTGTTCCCATCATTTTCTGAGGTTGACAGGTTTTCACATGACCTTCTCTCTACCAAACTTGGGTCCCCTGCAAAAATGTTTGAATTTCCCATTTTAGTACTCGCTCATCTCTAGTTATGAGTTCATTGGTTTGTTTATTTATTTATTTATTTATTTATACTTTTTTTTTCTACTTTCTCAGCTGACCAGGGATGGGTTGAGGGGTTAATATGATTAAGATAAAGGCCTTACTTTTTGAATGTTGTTTTATTTGTTTAAGTACAATTGCATGTATGAGGCTTTGAGGCAATGGCAATTTTTATTATATTGTAATAATGTGAGAAGAAATAAAGAATTAAAAAAGTGAACCTGATAATATATTTATTATGTTGTTTTTTACACTGTATTGTGTAAGTCTAGTGTTTAAAAGAATTGAATTTTTTTCCATTATCCCCCAAAAAAGGGTTAGTAAGAGATAATTAATAAGTTACAGAAATCCCAATATAACAACAATAAAAAAAAATTGGCCTACAAAAAAAAAGCCTTTATATGGTAACATCAGCAAAAATTAAAACAATATTATGGCTATTGGAAAATGGTGATGAAAAGGTAAGAAAATTGCTTGGTCAGTAATACCCAAAAAAGGCCTATCACTAAGGGGTTAAAGTGGCAGTCAACCATAGACATAGTTTTTGCAAAGAAAAAAAAAACTATTCTGTACATCCCATTTTAAATATAAGGATTTAGAGTCCATTAAAGCGTAACTGTCATTTCAGAGTCATTTTTCTGAAAACAATAAATATCTATAGTACAAGCGATTTTAAGAAACTCTGTAATAGGTTTTATAAACAAAAAGAGTTTCCTTCTGTACTGAAAAAGCAATCTCTCAGCCTCCCCCCTCACTTCAGAAGCAGCAGGATTTCTGTCTCCATTGTGTGGCTATGGAGAGGGGAGGGGCTGAGAGGAGTGACTGAGCATGGAGCAGTCTTGCAAAGCACAACACCCTGCAATCTTCTCTCAGTAAGTTCATAGATAAACACTGACCTTTCTGACCCCAGAATCCTGCGTTTTAGGTGCCCAGAGAGTCTACAAACAGCTGACCTTCATGTCACCTCTTCCTGATCCCTCATCTCCCTCGGCCCCTCCCCCCCCCCAAAAAAAAAGGATAGAATGGAGCCCATCCTCACTGGCTTCTCTGTAATGAAGACGTGTTTGCCTGATAATGCACAGATAAGAAGTCGGGGGTTGGGAGGCTGGGAAATTGCTTTTTGAGTACAGAAGAAGGCTTTTATGGCTGATAAAACCTATTACAGAGTTTCTTAAAATCGCTTATACTACTGATTTCTGCAATACGCTGCTTACGCTTTAAGTTGGAGATTTGTGAGCAATTTTTGCTATGTTCTCAGAAAGGAGGATAATGTAAGCACATTGTAATTTATGAATAGCTCATATTAATACAAGACAATAATTGTGGACAGTATTGTAAACTAAATAAAAAGTAAATTATAACAACTTTGTTTTGTAAATTAAAATTTCATGTAATTTTATAACTTCAGAAACTGTATACTGCAGCTTTACATTCTATGTCAAAGAAATGATGTGGCTGCACTTTAGTAAACATTATAATGTCATCTCACCTTGAGGCAAAAGAGAACAATCAGCAAATTGGGATATAAAAAATACCATTTGTATTCTTTAACATTAATTAAGCTGTCACTGTATACTCTGTATGCAATATAGAAAAATCTAACCGAGTTAAATGAAAATAATTTGCATCACATCAACTTAAAATGAAGCAATAGTCAAGAATAAAATAATGATGACAAATGGAATACTTTGAAATGTATGACATCTAAGCACAGAGAGGTCAATCGTTTTTAATAAATAATTCAATTTTACAAATGATTAAAAGGAAGATATCTATTAGTAATTCACCAGCAGAGACAATTACCATATCATAATGTATAAGAATGAAAAACAATAGTCACATTATTGAGGTATTTGAAATACTGAAAGGCAAAAAAGTGTTTGGCAAATCTCAAAATTAAATGTTCATTTTTAATTTGTCGACCCTCTGTGACGGCCATATCTTGCATTTGACAAGTAAGAATTCTAAACTAGATTTGCATTTCCAGGGAAATACATAGTGCTTGAAAAGAGCGCCCCTTTACCAGTGACTTCCTTTTAAGAGAAACTGTAATCCTGGGTCTCATCCCTTTAAGAGCGACATGGGTCCCTTTAAGAGCTCTTAAAGGGACCAGGCTGCTCTTAAAGGGACCCAGGCCGCTCTTAAAGGAACCCAGGTTGCTCTTAAAGGGACCCATTTCGCTCTTAAAGGGACCCATTTAGCTCTTAAAGGGACCCATTTCGCTCTTAAAGGGACCCAGGTCGCTCTTAAAGGGACCCAGGTCTCTCTTAAAGGGACCCATTTTGCTCATAATGGGACCCATTTAGCTCTTAAAGGGACCCATTTCGCTCTTAAAGAGACTCATTTCGCTCTTAAAGGGACCCAGGTCGCTCTTAAAGGGAACAAGGTTGCTCTTAACCCCTTGCCTCTAAAGCCTGTTTTGGCCTTAATGACCAGGCTAATTTTTTTTAAATCTGACCTGTCTCACTTTATGCGCTTATAGCTCAGTGATGCTTTAACGTATGCTAGCGATTCTGAGATTGTTTTTTCGTCACATATGACACTTTATATTAGTAGCAAAATTTGGTCACTACTTTGTGTATTTTTTGTGAAAAACATCAAAATATCATGAAAAATTTGAAAATTTTGCATTTTATGAACTTCTGAAATTCTCTGCTTCTCAAAAAGGAAGTCATAGCACATAAATTAGTTGCTAAATCACATTACCAATATGTCCTCTTTATTCTGGCATAATTTGGGTAACATATTTTACTTTTTTAGGGTGTTATGGGGCTTAGAAATTTATTAGCAAATTATCACATTTTGTGAAAATTTCCAAAACTGATTTAGGGACCAGTTCTTTTTTTAAATGGATTTAGAAGGCTTGTATACTGAAAACACCCATAAATGACCCCATTTTGGAAACTAGACACCTTAAAGAATTAATCAAGGGGTATAATGAGCATTTTAACCCTACAGGGGCTGGAGGAAAGTATTCACAATTAGGCCGTAAAAAAATCGAAAATTTAAATTTTCAAATAATATATATGTTTAGTAATCCTACCAAAAAAGGCCTAAATAGTGCGGTCTATGCCTCGAGAAAGCAACACGCGAAACGCGCGTCGGGTGTACGGTGAGGTGGACTTATATACTAAGGACATGTATGGGTAATATCTACTATGTGTTTATGGCGTTTTTTATATGTCTCTTTGCCATATACCCACTGTGGGAGTTATTTACTTGCTGTATGTAGTACCAACCCAGTGCCCAGTATATATGTTTGTATATGTAGGTTGTCTATGTTTTCTTCCTACCTTTTGATATAGCATTTTATGTATAAAGAACTCTTTGATCCACCGTTTGTATGGGGATTTGTATTAGCTTCAGCCCCCCCATTATGTATTTTTAAATCTCTTTTTTTGATATACCAATAATAATAATAAAAAATATTTATATTTACATTGGTCTTGCATTCGGTTTTTCTTGTTTTTTGTGTAATATATATGTTTAGATTAAAGTTTCTCATTTTCAAAAGGAACATGAGAAAAAAAGCATGCCAAAATTTGTAACGCAGGTTCTCCTTAATAAAACGGTACCCAATATGTAGGTGTAAACCACTGTATGGGCACACAACTGGTCTCAGAAGGGAAGGAGCGCCAATTAGCTTTTTTAATGCAGATTTTGCTGAAGAAGTTTCTGAGCGCCAGGTGCGTTTGCAGCGCCCCTGTAGTCTCCCCAGAAGAAAAATAAACTAAAAGTCACCCCATTTTGGAAAGTACACCCCTCAAAGAATTCATCTTGGGGTGTGATGACCATTTTGACCCCACAGGTATTAGAGGAAAGTATTTAAAATTAGACAGTAAAAATTAAAAACTTGAATATTTCCAATAATATGTTTGTTTAGTTTTAAATTTCTCAATTTCACAAGGAACATGAGAAAATCTGCACCCCAAAATTTGTAACACAGGTTCTCCTGAGTACAACGGTACCCCATATGTGGCTATAAACCACTGTATGGGCACACAGCTGGGCTCAGAAAGAAAGGAGCGCCAATTAGCATTTTCAGTTCAGATTTTGCTGAAATAGTTTCTGAGCGCCAGGTGCGTTTGTAGTTCCCCTGTAGTGTCCTCAGAAGAGAACCCCCCCAAAAGTCACCCAATTTTGGAAAGTACACCCCTCGAAGAATTCATCTTGGGGTGTGGTGACCATTTTGACTCCACAGGTATTAGAGGAAAGTATTCAAAATAAGACAGTAAAATTGAAAAACTAGAATTTTTCCAATAATATGTTTGTTTAGTTTGAAATTTCTCAATTTCACGAGGAACAGGAGAAAAAATGTACCCAAAAATTTATAACGCAGGTTCTCGTGAGTAGAACGGTACCCCATATGTGGGCATAAACCACTCTATGGGCACACAGCAGGGATCAGAAGGAAGGGAGCACCAATTAGCTTTTTCAGTGCAGATTTTGCTGAAGAAGTTTCTGAGCGCCAGATGCGTTTGCAGTGCCCCTGTAGTGCCAGCGGAGTAAAATCCCGCCATAAGTCACCCCATTTTGGAAAGTACACCCCTCAAAGAATTCACCTTGGGGTGTGGTGACCATTTTGACCCCACAGGTATTAGAGGAAAGTATTCAAAAGTAGACAGTAAAAATGAAAAACTCGAATTTTTCCAATATTATGTTCCTTTAGTTGGAAATTTCTAAATTTCACGAGGAACAGGAGAGAAAATGTACCCCAAAATCTGTAATGCAGGTTCTCCTGAGTAGAACA
The DNA here is from genome assembly GCF_027789765.1 of Dendropsophus ebraccatus. Taxonomy (NCBI): domain Eukaryota; kingdom Metazoa; phylum Chordata; class Amphibia; order Anura; family Hylidae; genus Dendropsophus; species Dendropsophus ebraccatus. The sequence goes on from NC_091454.1 coordinate 125,382,379, forward strand.
AACCCCTGTATGGGCACAAACCCCTGTATGGGCACACAGAGGGGCTCAGAAGGAAGAGAGCACCAATTTGCTGGAGCAAAACCGCAGCTAGAAACAGTTATTAGAATAGCGCTGTTACTAAAATACAATAAAAAAATTAGATAACAGGTAATGTGGGGTGGTTACGGGTAATCTGCAGTGGTTACGGGTAATCTGCGGTGGTTACAGACAATCTGGGGTGGTTACAGGTAACCTGCTGTGGTTACGGCCAAAGTGGGGTGGTTACGGACAATCTGGGTTGGTTACGGATAAAATGAAGTGCTTATATGTAATTTGGGTTGGTTACGGCAATCTGCAGGGGGTCTTTGGCAATTTGGGGTGGTTAAAGGCAGTGTGCGGTGGTTAGAGGCAACGTGCGGTGGTCAGTGCCAATGTGTGGCGGTCAGTGGCAATGTGTGGAGGTCAGTGGCAACGTGCGGCGGTCAGTGGCAACGTGCGGCGGTCAGTGGCAACGTGCGGTGGTTACGTGTAATCTGGCATGATTACGGGCAACCTGGGGCGGTTAGGAGCAACGTGCGGTGGTTACGGGTAATCTGGTGTGATTACGGGCAACCTGGGACGGTTAGGGGCAAAGTGCGGTGGTTACGGGTAATCTGGTGTGATTACAGGCAACCTGGGGCGATTAGGGGCAACGTGTGGTGGTTACGTGCAATCTGGCGTGATTATGGGCAACATGCGGTGGTTACGGGCAACGTGCGGTGGTTACGGGCAACGTGCGGTGGTTACGGGCAACGTGCGGTGGTTACGTGTAATCTGGCATGGTTACGGGTAATCTGGCGTGGTTACGGGTAATCTGGTGTGATTACAGGCAACCTGGTGTGATTACAGGCAACGTGTGGTGGTTACGGGCAACATGCGGTGGTTACAGGCAATGTTCGGTTGTTACAGGCAACGTGCGGTGGTTACGTGCAATGTGCGGTTGTTACGGGCAACGTGCGGTGGTTACGTGCAATCTGGCGTGATTACGGATAACCTGGGGCGGTTATGGGCAACGTGCGGTGGTTACGGGTAATCTGGGGGGTTAGGGGTAATTTGGGAGTAAACTGCAATTATTACTATAATAAAAAGTGTGTGTTTTATTTTTTTGTATGTTTGTCACTTTTTGTACTTTATACATTCATTTTCACTGTATTACTATGATTACTGTGATATTTTTTATCACAGTAATCATAGTTCAGTGACAGAGACCAAATTGGTCTCTGTCACTTTAAACTTTCAGAGCTGGCTGGTTGTGGCGCGCATGCGCACTTCATAACCAGCCAGGACACCGAAGAGGAAGGAGCTCCGTGGATCCGGTGAGTATATGAAGGAAGGGCGGGTGACTGGGGGACGGGGGTGACTGGGGGGGTGGGAAGCGACTTGGGGGGCGACTCTGTAACACTTTTTATCCCCTGTCACCAATGATTTATGGTGACTGGGGATAAAAAGTGCCGGCAGCACTGGGAACAGGCGATCAGCGGTATATAGTATATACCGCCGATCGCCTGTTCCGGGACCCCACAGGGGGGTCCCCGATCACTGCCCCATGCTCTTCGCTACCTCCGGTGGCGGAGAGCATGGAGCTTTGATCATTTTTTCATTTCCATCCCTGCGAACAAACATTGTTTGTTCGCAGGGATGGGGGCGGCCATCTTGGATCTGATGGCCGCCCGGGGAGGGAGCGGGTTAGTGATCGGGGCACTAGGGGGGCTGATCTGGGGTCTGATTATTACATTTTCATCTCCCCCCACCGTGGATTCACGGTGGGGGGAGATGAAAGCTGTCGGCGGCGCCGGTACCGGAGATTGCCGTTATAATGTTGATAGCGGCGATCTCTGGTACCGGCGGCAGGGGAAGGGGGGCTGGGGGACACAGTGACAGTGGCTGCGGGAGGAGGCAACGTGCTGCAGCCTCCTCCCGCCGCCAGATCGGCGGCAAACATCACATCTCCCCCATAGACGCTGCGGTCGCATCGACAGCAGCGTTTATGGGGTTAACTGCCCGGATGTGGTGTGATACTGCCTCCTCCCGCTGCCCGATCTCACTTACCGACAGCGGGGGGAGGCAGGAACAACATGACGTTTGGGGAACGTCATGTTGCATTAACTACTTACTTTACATGACGTTCCCTAAACGTCATTTTGCGGCAAGGGGTTAAAGGGACCCAGGTCGCTCTTAAAGGGACCCAGTTCGCACTTAAAGGGACCCATTTCGCTCTTAAAGGGACACAGATCACTCTTAAAGGGACCCAGGTCACTCTTAAAGGGACCCAGATCGTTCTTAAAGGGACCCAGGTCGCACTTAAAGGGACCCAGGTCGCTTTTAAAGAGACCTAGGTTGCTCTTAAAGGAACCAATTTCACTCTTAAAGGGACCCATTTCACTCTTAAATGGACCCAGGTGACGCTTAAAGGGACCCAGGTCGCTCTTTAAGGGACCCAGGTAACTCTTAAATGGACCCATTTTGTTCTTAAAGGGACATATAATTCTCTTTAAGGGACCCATTTCGCTCTTAAAGGGACCCAGGTCACTCTAAAAGGGACCCATTTCGCTCTTAAAGGGACATATTTCACTCTTAAAGGGACTAAGGTCGCTCTTTAAGGGACCCAGGTCGCTCTCAAAGGGACCCATTTCACTCTTAAAGGGACCCATTTCGCTCTTAAAGGGACCAGGGGCGCTCTTAAAGGGACCCAGGTCGCATTTAAAGGGATCCATTTCGCTCCTAAAGGGACCCATTTAGCTCTTACAGGGACCCAGGTCGCTCTTAAAGGGACCCATTTTGCTCTTAAAGGGACCCAGGTCGCTCCTAAAGCTACCCATTTTGCTCTTAAAGGGACATATTTTGCTCTTAAAGGGACCTAGTTCGCTCTTAAAGGGACCCCGGTCGCTCTTAAAGGGACCCAGGTCGCTCTTAACCTCTTAAGGACATATGACGTACCCGTACGTCATATGTACTCATTAGCCCTTCAAAGCGGGGCCGCGCGGCGACCCCGCTTTGAAGCGCCGTGGTCCCAGGTGCCACGTGTAGCCCGGCACCGCCGCTATCAGCGGGCATGGTCTGATCGCCGTGCCCGCTAATTAGCTAATCGGAGGCAGCTGTCAAAGTTGAGAGCTGCCTCCGATTACCGGAGGCAACCGTTCCCTGGGGTCTAGTGGGGGAGATCGCTCCTCCGGGACGTTGTACCGGAAGAGCGATCTCCCTGTCTGATGCCGGCCGGGGACTCGTCCAAGATGGCGCCATCCCCGACTCGGCACTCGTTTGCAGCAGCCGGAAGTAAACAAGTGCCTATCTCATTGATCTCTGCAGCATATCTATGCTGCAGAGATCTCAATGAGAGATCAAAGTATATGTATATGTGTAAAAAAAAAAAAAAAGTGTTGTTTATAGTAAAAAGCCCCCTCCCCTAATAAAAGTCTGAATCACCCCCCTTTTCCCAGGTTTTAAATAAAAGTAAACAAATAAATAAATAAATAAACATGTTTGGTATCGCCGCGTGCGTAATTGCCCACACTGTTAATTAATCACATTCCTGATCTCGCACGGAAATCGGCGTCAGCGCAAAAAAATCCCAAAGTGCAAAATTGCGCATTTTTGGTCGCATCAAATCCAGAAAAAATGGAATAAAAAGCGAACAAAAAGCTGCATATGCGCAATCAAGGTACCGAACGAAAGAACACATCATGGCGCAAAAAATGACACCTCACACAGCCCCATAGACCCAAGGATAAAAGCGTTATAAGCCTGGGAATAGAGCAATTTTAAGGAACGTATATTTGTTAACAATGGTTTGAATTTTTTATAGGCCATCAGATACAATATACACTCACCGGCCACTTTATTAGGTACACCATGCTAGTAACGGGTTGGACCCCCTTTTGCCTTCAGAACTGCCTCAATTCTTCGTGGCATAGATTCAACAAGGTACTGGAAGCATTTCTTAGAGATTTTGATCCATATTGACATGATGGCGTCACACAGTTGCCGCAGATTTGTCGGCTGCACATCCATGATGCGAATCTCCCGTTCCACCACATCCCAAAGATGCTCTATTGGATTGAGATCTGGTGACTCTGGAGGCCATTTGAGTACAATGAACTCATTGTCATGTTCAAGAAACCAGTCTGAGATTATTCTAGCTTTATGACATGGCGCATTATCCTGCTGAAAGTAGCCATCAGATGTTGGGTACATTGTGGTCATAAAGGGATGGACATGGTCAGCAACAATACTCAGGTAGGCTGTGGCGTTGCAACGATGCTCAATTGGTACCAAGGGGCCCAAAGAGTGCCAAGAAAATATTCCCCACACCATGACACCACCACCACCAGCCTGAACCGTTGATACAAGGCAGGATGGATCCATGCTTTCATGTTGTTGACGCCAAATTCTGACCCTATCATCCAAATGTCGCAGCAGAAATCGAGACTCATCAGACCAGGCAACGTTTTTCCAATCTTCTACTGTCCAATTTCGATGAGCTTGTGCAAATTGTAGCCTCAGTTTCCTGTTCTTAGCTGAAAGGAGTGGCACCCGGTGTGGTCTTCTGCTGCTGTAGCCCATCTGCCTCAAAGTTCAACGTACTGTGCATTCAGAGATGCTCTTCTGCCTACCTTGGTGGTAACGGTTGGCTATTTGAGTCACTGTTGCCTTTCTATCAGCTCGAACCAGTCTGCCCATTCTCCTCTGACCTCTGGCATCAACAAGGCATTTCCACCCACAGAACTGCCGCTCACTGTATGTTTTTTCTTTTTCACACCATTGTCTGTAAACCCTAGAGATGGTTGTGCGTAGATCAGCAGTTTCTGAAATACTCAGACCAGCCCTTCTGGCACCAACAACCATGCCATGTTCAAAGGCACTCAAATCACCTTTCTTCCACATACTGATGCTCGGTTTGAACTGCAGGAGATTGTCTTGACCATGTCTACATGCCTAAATGCACTGAATTGCCGCCATGTGATTGGCTGATTAGAAATTAAGTGGTAACATGCAGTTGGACAGGTGTACCTAATAAAGTGGCCAGTGAGTGTAAGTTATACATGTTATATATCGTTTTAATCGTAACGACTTGTGGAACATGCATAACAAGTCAGTTTTACCCCAGGGCAAATTGCATAAAAACACAGTTCCCCCAAATAAAAGAAATTTTTTTTTTAAATTTCACCACACTTTGATTTTTTTTCCTGGTTTCGTAGTGTACCAAATGCAAAAATTCAGCCCGTCATTGCAAAGTACAATTAGTGACGCAAAAAATAAGGGCTCATATGGGTTTCTAGGTGGAAAAATGCAAGTGCTATGGCCTTTTAAACACAAGGAGGAAAAACCAAAACCAAAAACGAAAATGGGCCCCGTCCTTAAGGGGTTAAAGGGTCCCATTTTGCTCTTAAAGGGACATATTTCGCTGTTAAAGGGACATATTTCGCTTTTAAAGAGACCCAGGTCGCTCTTAAAGGGACCCATTTCACTCATAAAGGGACCCAGGTCGCTCTTAAAGAAACACAGGTCGCTCTTAATGTGACCCATTTAGAGCGACTTGAGTCCCTTTAAGAGCAACTTGGGTACCGTCCCTTAAAGAACGACTTGGGTACCGTCCCTTTAAGAGTGATTTGGGTACCGTCCCTTAAAGAATGACTTGGGTACCGTCTCTTTAAGAGCAACTTGGGTACCGTCCCTTTAAGAGCGGCTTGGGTACCGTCTCTTTAAGAGCGGCTTGGGTACCGTCCCTTTAAGAGTGGCTTGGGTACCGTCTCTTTAAGAGCGGCTTGGGTACCGTCCCTTTAAGAGCGGCTTGGGTACCGTCCCTTTAAGAGTGGCTTGGGTACCGTCCCTGTAAGAGTTACTTGGGTACTGTCTCTTTAAGAGCGTCTTGGATACCGTCCCTTTAAGAGCGGCTTGGGTACCGTCCCTGTAAAAGTGACTTGGGTACTGTCTCTTTAAAAGCGGCTTGGGTACCGTCCATTTAAGAGAGGCTTGGGTACCGTCCCTGTAAGAGTGACTTGGGTACCGTCTCTTTAAAAGCGTCTTGGGTACCGTCCCATTAAGAGCAGCTTGAGTACCGTCCCTGTAAGAGTGACTTGGGTACCGTCTCTTTAAAAGCGTCTTGGGTACCATCCCTTTAAAAGCAGCTTGAGTACCATCCCTGTAAGAGTGACTTGGGTACCGTCCCCTCAGCTCTGCTATTCTACTGATTGAACTCTGCTACTTATAATGGTAAAGATCATTGCTCGGTTACCATGACAATCTTACTCATGTCAGTGAGACAAAATCGTTAAGGACCTTCCATCTTCTACATCTTCTATTGGCCAATAGTGGACATGTGACTGCAGGGCAGTTTCTAGATCATTTTGGAAACAGGACGAATCTTGATAAAAGCGCCCCCCCCCCCCCCCCCCCCCCCCCTCAACATCACTCAATTCAGCCCTGGAGAAGGAAGGTGGGCTTTTATCAGGATTCGGGTTATTAGGAAGAAGCAGTGTGTGTATTATGGAATAGATCGGTGTTGCACCCCTAAGAGATAATGTTCAACCGAATACAAAATCACCATACAGGGACTCACAGGTGCTGTTTTCTTCGATCTGCAGCACCATTTTCCTTTTCCTCTCCAATCGGACCACCATGATGATTTCTTGCAGCAACAATTCGTCTTCTCAGAACCTGCCAGACAGACATCTCAGGCTCCGCACTTATCCAGCAACTTCCTTCCCTTTTCCCTCCTATAGGCTCCTAAACTGTAGTAATTCTGCTGCTTGGTGCAGTAAAGTCGGCAAGGTGTGACCTCCACTACACTGACATACAGGATGCTGGGAGAGCTGGGTGACCTCCATTACACTGACATACAGGATACTGGGAGAGCTGTGTGACCTCCATTACACACTGACATACAGGATGCTGGGAAAGCTTGATGACCTCCATCACACTGACATACAGGATACTGGGAAAGCTGGATGACCTCCATTACACTGACATACAGGATACTGGGAAAGCTGTGTGACCTTCATCACACTGACATACAGAATACTGGGAGAGCTGGATAACCTCCATCACACTGACATACAGGATGCTGGGAGAGCTTGATGACCTCCATCACACTGACATACAGGATGCTGGGAGAGCTGTGTGACCTCCATCACACTGACATACAGGATACTGGGAGAGCTGAGTGACCTCCATCACATTGACATACAGGATACTGGGAGAGCTGGATGACCTCCATCACACTGACATACAGGATGCTGGGAGAGCTGTGTGACCTCCATTACACTGACATACAGGATACTGGGAAAGCTGGGTGACCACCATTATACACTGACATACAGGATACTGGGAGAGCTGGATGACCTCCATCACACTGACATACACGATGCTGGGAGAGCTGTGTGACCTCCATTACACTGACATACAGGATACTGGGAAAGCTGGGTGACCACCATTATACACTGACATACAGGATACTGGGAGAGCTGGATGACCTCCATCCCACTGACATACAGGATGCTGGGAAAGCTGTGTGACCTCCATTACACTGACATACAGGATGCTGGGAGAGCTGTGTGACCTCCATTACACTGACATACAGGATGCTGGGAAAGCTGTGTGACCTCCATCACACTGACATACAGGATACTGGGAAAGCTGTGTGACCTCCATTACACACTGACATACAGGATACTGGGAAAGCTGGGTGATCTCCATCACACTGACATAAAGGATACTGGGAAAGCTGTGTGACCTCCATTACACACTGACATACAGGATGCTGGGAAAGCTGGGTGATCTCCATCACACTGACATACAGGATACTGGGAAAGCTGTGTGACCTCCATTACACACTGACATACAGGATGCTGGGAAAGCTGTGTGACCTCCATTACACACTGACATACAGGATGCTGGGAAAGCTGGGTGACCACCCCCTGTAATCCCCCCTGTGCTGCCCCCATTGTAATAATCCCTCCTCTGCTGTCCCCATTGTCATACCCCTCCCCTCCCTGTGCTGCCCCTTCCCCCAAATAGTAATAATCCCCTCTGCTCCCCCTGCATTGCCAAACACACACACACAAAAAAACAAACAAAGATTATACTCACCTTATTCTGGCATAGGGGTCCCTCTCTCCTCTTCTTCTCTTCTTCTCCAGCCTGGGAGGAGCAGACCGCTGCCGCACCTGCACACATCTCTCTCCAGCAAACGCAGTGAAATGACGTCATTGCGCTGCTGGAGGGAGATGTCTGCAGGTGCAGAGTGCTTGGCTGGGTCGGCGCGGTCCGGGGGCGGAGCTACGGGAGATCCGGGGGCGGAGCTACGAGAGGTCCGGGGGCGGAGCTACGGGCGGTCCAGAGACGGAGGTCCAGGCAGTCCGGGGGCGGAGCTACGTGAGGTGATTCTTCAGAGGAGCAGGTGATGGGGCGAGTGAGCTAGCAGGCGGGCGGCCGTCGGGGGGCGCGCAGCTAAGTGGAGTCTGGGGGGTGCCACCAGCGCCCCCTAGCTATCGGCGCCCCGTGCGGCCGCCCGGCCCGCCCGCCTCTAGAAACGGCCCTGTGTGACTGTGGGACTGTTGTGATACATTGCCTGACAAGACCTTAGAGTTCCTATTGGCTGCTATATTTCAGCTATTTGCATATGTGCTGTGATTGGCTGTTAGCTTTGAGAGTGTGGCCATTATTTTTAATGGGCCATTAGTTTCTATGGGAAATTCGGGGTCTTTAAACGTAAATTTCTTAAAAACGACAAATCCGATCGAAACGAAAAATAGATAGCACACCTCACACCACAGAGGGCTTCGAAACGCAGTTTGAACAGAGTCTGTGGGCAAAGCGGTTCGGGCTGTATTAATCGCAGAAAAATAGCTAGAAGAAGAAACGGAAACGGAAGAAGAAGAAGAATACGGATTACAATATAGTGCTTTCAAGCACTATAATGAGAATTTAATTAATGCCTTGTCACAATCATCATGAATCACCAAGATGTAATGCTTCCAGACAAGACTCACCAGTGGCAGTGCCATCCTTTACATTCCTCTGCTGTGCTTCATGCTTGTCCTGGGGATACTTGTGTCTTCAGGCATATTCCCTAACCTTCTGCTGCAGTGACACTTCTGGCCACCAGGGTGTACAGGCAGCCAACTGCTCTAGATTTTTAGAGGCAGCTTGTGTTCCCTTGTTATTGCTGTCTGCCAGTACAGAGCCACCTGCACCTTCTTAAACCAGCTCAATCACCTGTTTTCTGCCTGAGTGTTATTGAAATTGTGAATACTTAGCGAAGGTTCATTTCTTTGATCCCGCTGATTCTCTGTGTATCCTGACTATAGATGAGTGAAGCATGCTTTATTACAATTCATATAAAGCAGGACTCTATTACACAGGCCATCATGACAGGCCCATCAATACTGTGAACAAGCGCTGATCTGCTACATCTGCGCTTGTTTATTGGGCCTATTATACGGCCCGATAATTATTTAGCAAGGGCTGCATGGAAATCATTAGGAATGTCTGTGCAGCCTTTGCCCAAACAGTTTACATTACCTGTACAAGTTTCCGGTCTCCTCCTGCGCTCTAATTCCTCCCTGGTCACGTGCGTTGCAGCTTCACAGGGGCCTGTCAACTCAGCCAGTCACTCACAGGGACCACCGCAACCAGTGATTGGCTGAGTGGGCTCAGAAAGACCGCTCTGAAGCTTCAGCACGTGGGACTGGGGAGAAAGTAGAGCGCAGGAGGAGACCAGGAACAATGACAGGTAATGTAAACTGTTTGTTTAATAGTCAGTGGTTTGTCCGCGCATTGCTATGTGTGATAGCGATTGGTTGTCAGACTATGATTTTAGGTCAGGGCCTAAAGAAACTATATTCTATCTATTACACAGAGTGATAATTAGGCAAATTAGGACCATTTAATATTATATACATTATACATGTAATAGGGCCCTTAGCTTTTGAATCCTTATGTCTGGGCACTCATCATCAAGAATCATCATAGGCTGTATCCATGTTTTCCAACCGAGCCTTGGACTGTCTCCACGTTTTCCACAGAGTTCGCAGACATTGGGATTCAAAAGCCAAGCCGAATCGTAACAAAGCAGGAATCACTAATTTATAATCCTTACTAATAATGTACCAAATGCATACAAGTGTATAGGAGCTCGGGGTCATGTCTATAGAATTTAATGTAGCACATTATTAAATTCTAAATATGACAGCAATTTGTACCTACTTTACTGTTGTAGCTGGGTTCACACTACATATATTTCAGTCAGTATTGTGGTCCTCATATTGCAACCAAAACCAGGAGTGAATTAAAAACACAGAAAGGCTCTGTTCACACAATGGTGAAATTGAGTGGATGGCCGCCATATAACAGTAAATAACTGCCATTATTTCAATATAACAGCCGTTGCTTTAAAATAACAGCAAATATTTGCCATTAAATGACGGCCATCCACTCAATTTCAACATTGTGTGAACAGATCCTTTCTGTGTTTTTAATCCACTCCTGGTTTTGGTTTTGAGGACCACAATACTGACTGAAATATACGTAGTGTGAACCCAGACGTATTTTGCTTTTATTTAACTGTGTACGAACATATCCAAAAGGGGAAACTATCAGCAGGTTAGAAGAATCTCACCTGCCGATATGTCTCTATAGAGCAAAGGACACTGAGGATTAAGGTACAATGGGGAAGGAGCTACCACCCTCAGCACACTGATCCACTCAGCTTGCCCACCCTTCTTTAAGAATATTTGGACAATGCTCTGCTAATAGTCGTTGGGGGGGGGCAATTGGGATTGGTACCCCCACTCCAAGTGTACCAAAACACCTCAGAAGCATTTAAAATAATCTTCAAAAAATGGTGCTGAGGATCAATGTAAGACAAATACCTTCATTCTTCACACCCTGTGCACTATAGGGACATAATAGAAGGTTAGGTGTCTAGCATTAGAAAAACAAGGCCACTTTCTTCCAGAGAAAACACGACTCTTATATCCAGTTCAGGTGTGATTTGCAATTAAGCTCCATTCACTTCAATGTAACTGAGTTACAAAACCTACACCCAATCTGGAGACAAGAAAGTGGCCATGTTTTTCTAACACTGGGATAACCCTCTTAATATTCTAAACCACGGAAGTGAGAAAATTCTACTGTTTTACTGTTTCTAGCTGTTAGTATTCCGGCCATTGTCAAACTGCAGTAAGGGCAATCATTTAAGACGTTATTTTTTTGTATGGTCTTCTATCTTTAGTCTAATGTTGGAGTAGACTTGATAAAAGTTGTTTTATACATGTCTAAACAATGGTTCATCGTAAAAATATTATTATACAATGTATTAATATGGGCAAACATATTAACTCTTTGGTAATGAAAATTAAAGCTATAATAATAGGAAAAAATAGGACATGTCATTACTCGGAACTGATGCACGGAAAGGATTCCCCATAGAAATCAATGAGATCCGTGTTTTTCACGGATGTACACAGATGTGACATCCGTGTTCATCTGTGAAAAAACAAATGTGATGTAATCAAGGTAATTTAAAATGCTTTAACACAGATCCTTGAAAAAAAATGGACACGGATGCAAAACGGATGCAAAACGGATGAAAAACGGACTGTTTTGCACGGACCACAAACCGGGAAAAACACTGAACGTGTGAATGAGCAGGCGGAACATTAAAGTAAGCAGAATATAGGAGCAGGAAGTGTCAGCGTCCTGCTCCCTTATTCAGGCCGGGACGTGACCTCTCCGGCAGACGTGATGATGTGACGTCATCACGCCTGCCGGAAGTCCCGTCCCCGCTGCTCGCAAGATGGAGCCCGAAGAGGAGGAAAGCTGCTTCCTGCAGCCACAGCGCGGATTAGGATGTAGGATGTTTTTTATTTTTAAGGGGCAGAGCAGGGGGCATTATTAGTATATGGGGGCACCTCTGGGGGCATTATTAGTTCATGGAGGCACCTCTGGGGGCATTATTAGTATATGGGGGCACCTCTAGGGGCATTATTAGTTCATGGGGGCACCTCTGGTGGCATTATTAGTTCATGGGGGCCCCTCTGGGAGCATTATTAGTATATGGGGCACCTCTGGGGGCATTATTAGTATATGGGGGCACCTCTGGGGGCATTATTAGTTCATGGGGGCACCTCTGGGAGCATTATTAGTATATGGGGCACCTCTGGGGGCATTATTAGTATATGGGGGCACCTCTGGGGGCATTATTAGTATATGGGTGCACCTCTGGGGGTATTATTAGCTCATAGGGGGCATCTCTGGAGGCATTATTAGTTCATGGGACACCTCTGGGGGCATTATTAGCTCATGGGGCACCTCTGGGGGCATTATTAGTTCATGGGGGCACCTCTGGGGGCATTATTAGCTCATGGGGGCACCTCTGGGGGCATTATTAGTATATGGAGGCAACCCCTGGGACATTATTAGTATATGGGGGCACCTCTGGGGGCATTATTAGTTCATGGGGGCACCTCTGGGGGCATTATTAGTTCATGGGGGGCACCTTTAGGGGCATTATTAGTATATGGGGGCACCTCTGGGGGCATTATTAGTTCATGGGGGCACCTCTGGGGGCATTATTAGTTCATGGGGGGCACCTCTGGGGGCATTATTAGTTCATGGGGGCACCACTGGGGGCATTATTAGTATATGGGGGCGACTCTGGGGGCATTATAAGTTCTTGGGGGCACCTCTGGGGGCATTATAAGTTCATGGGGGCACCTCTGGGGGCATTATTAGTATATGGGGGCACCTCTGGGGGCATTATTAGTTCATGGGGCACCTCTAGGGACATTATTAGTATATGGAGGCCACCCCTGGGGCATTATTAGTATATGGGGGCACCTCTGGGGGCATTATTAGCTCATGGGGGCACCTCTGGGGGCATTATTCATGGGGGCACCTCTAGGGGCATTATTAGTTCATGGGGGCACCTCTGGGGGCATTATTAGTTCATGGGGGCACCTCTGGAGGCATTATTAGTTCATAGGGGGCAACTCTGGGGGCATTATTAGTTCATAGGGGCACCTCTGGGGGCATTATTAGTTCATGGGGGCACCTCTGGGGGCATTATTAGTTCATGAGAGCACCTCTGGGGGCATTATTAGCTCATGGGGGCACAGCAGGGGATCCTACATACAAGGGGCATCCCACATTCCTACTCGCTTTACTGCACATAACACCAAACAGCACAGTTACTTTGGGAGCCTACAGGAGGGAGAAAGTAAAGGAAGTTGCTAGAAATGTATGGAGCCTAAATTGTTTGTCTCGCAGGTTCTGAAGAGATAAAAAGTAGCTGGAATAAATCATCATGGAGGACTAGACGGGATGGAGAGGAAAAGGGAAAGTGACGCCTCAGATCAAAGAAGACGTCACCTGTGAGTCACTGTATGACGGTTTTCTTATTTTGTAGAACATTATTTAGTAGGGGTGCCCCGAGGAAATTTTTTTTTCCAAGGTGTGCCCCGAGATGGAAAAGGTTGGGAAGCACTGCTTTAAAGTATTGTTGCATTCTTATTTAGTAGATGGACTTTTGGGTCCTTTCAGATACCAGGCCCAAGCAAAACTGTAATTCCTGTACCTCGTCTGTCAATATACCCCTGAATGCAGTCCGATGCCTGAAAAAGCCTAAGCATAAAAAATGTCTCTCCTGAAAATCTCCTTTTATAATTTATAAAATATAGACTTTTAAATACACTTGACTGGTCAGTTACAGTAACCCACACAATTATCATTCTAATGAAGCAATTCAACATATTGATTTTGAAAAGATTACCTTATGTTCATCAACCTAATAGAAAGAGGCTTTTTATGATGTTGATACTTAAAGAGACTCTGTCAGTAGGATTATGATGTCCTATCTCAGGGTAGCATAAACTAGTAACAGAGAAGCTGAACAGAATGATGTATGACTTACATTGTTCTGTGCAGTTGATCCAGAGATATACTCCTGAATAACATGGAAAATAAGTAGTCATCTCCATTATGTGCATGAGCCCAGCAGACCTGGATATTCATGAGAAGCTGTAAACTCTGCCCACCAGCTGCTGATTGGAAGTTATCTATCCATGCTGTGTATAGGCATTCAACTGTCATTCAGCAGCTGGAGGGCGGGGGAGGGGTGTGGCAAGAATCCTATTCTCCTGCGTATTAGGAGAACAGAATGATGTAATGATGTAAGTAATATACCGATCTGTTCAGCATTTCTATCACTAGTTTATGCTGCCCTCATTTAAGGCAGCATAAACCTAGGGACAGATTCCCTTTAATCATTTAGGCAAGCCAGAGGACATTGGCAGTGAGACAGAAGAACTGTGACGACCTGTGACAGGCAAATATTCTAATTGTCATAAAATTTTGTAAATAAGGAAATAAGGTTATATTTACCTATTATACTATACCTACAGTACCTTTGGCTGCTCATGAATAACTATGAAATGCTATACAGTAATGTAAATATTTGAAGCAGCCTAAAATGGTAATCCAGCTGTTAAAAAAAAAAACAAAAAAAAAAAACTATGACTGTTTTCTTCTAGAAACAGCACATCTCCTTTCCTCAGTGTGGGTGTGGGTTTTGCAGTTCAGTTCCATTTTATTTGATTGGAGCTGAATTGTAATACCAGACACAACCTGGGGACAGTGGTGGTACTGTTTTTGTAAGAAAGCTCCGTGGTTTTTTTTTCTAATGCTGGATAACTGCTTTAATATGGAGTACAGTGTTTGTTGCTAATGACTCTACATCAATTCAGATTAGTTTTTAATATCTGGCTACAGTGGGTGGACAGGAGGGGATTTTATAGGCATTAATTAACACTAAATATGTTTAGTTTTAGAATCTACTCAACGCCTTCTAATATTGACTCACACTGTGTTGCTGTTATAAAATTTAATCTCAGAATATCTATAGTGAAAAAAACATAATGCACAGGTATGAACTGAAATATTTAGCATCAGTTTCTGTCAAGTAGAACATCATCAGCAACATTAGTGAGGTTAGTTTGTTACACATATTATCTGTTTTCAAATGTATGATAGAAACCCAAAAAATGATTGGCATTGACTACCATTGTTTCAGGTTGAAATACAGTTTTGGTTTAGAACCTTTCACTTATCTTACAGAAAACGCTGCTGATCTTTTAGGTGTCAATGTGAATAGGGAACCAATTCAAAGAAGGCTTGGGTTAATTTATGGATACTGAGACCATTCTTTTGCACTTTGTTCATGATAAATGTAAAGCTTTGACATGAATGGTACTGTATTCTAAGATGAATTAATGATTTAAGGAGGAACACATTAATAAAACTGCTGTGGCTGTTCTCTCTGGTAATGGAATGATTAGAGCAATAAAATGATAGCTCAATACATACAAGAGAGTGTGAAAGATTAAATAACTAAATAGTATACACATCAACTTTTTTGGAGCATGCTCAACATAAATGTCCTTTTTATTAAGTCATCTTACCAAGATATTATATTTAGGTTAAAGCTTTACACTTTTCATTCTTTTATTATAACTTTATATATGGTTTGCTTAGCAAAACTTTTATCTAAAGAACTACAAGACATTCAATTCTTGTTCTTAAGACCTTAAAGGGGTACTCCGACTTAAGTTATTTCTCGTCTATAGGTCCATGGTATATAAGTTGTGACAGAAGAAATTGGTCTGTTAGTCAATCAATCAATCCATGAGCTCCGATGCAATTGAGGGGTGCTGATAGCTTACTGTGGCAGCAAGAGGCCACTGTCATTGACAGTCTAAAATGTTCTGAAATACTGTGTAGTATGTAGTCATAGCAGTATATGGTACATTAAATAGAAGAGCAAGTGTATAAAAACGACCACAAATGAAGCAACCAGGGGCAGCGCAAACAAAGTGTAGCAGCATATCAATGGACTGTAGAGATTCTTAAAATGTTCTAAGATGTAAATGCCACATTAACCAAAATCAATGCCACTGTGCCAATAAAGCCAAAATATATTTACATACAGATCCTCACATCAGGACTTAGCCTCTAGGTTCAGCAGAACAGTGAACTTCATGGCCAGTTTGCATGCAGACCTCTCGTAAGGATTTTGCCTCAGGAGTGAAGCAGGAATACATAACTGGTGTAATGGAAAACAACTTCCCCTCAATCAAGATATATAGGAATAAAGTTGAGGTGTCAAACCAGGTCAAAGTGGATCACTGTGACAAGGGGACGTGACATCAGATGCAATTGAATTTATTAATTTTGATTTAAAATGTCTTATATTAAAAAATAGGAAATGTTATTCTGCCTAAGTCCCCCTGAATAAAACATAAAAAATGAGGAGATACTAGTTATATTATGAAACCACATGAAAGCTTAATCTAATTCTATGGTTCCAGCAAGTGAGAATATCTTTATTATAATATATACAGTAGGGTTGCATCATAGAAATACAGTATGGGCCCATTGCTGGTGATAAGCCTGTGATACAGATCCTCGATTTTTCGTAGTTCATAGGGCCATAGTGGAAATAACACATGGTTAGAAAGGGAAATAACAACCATGAATCAATGTTTGTATGGTAATGGAAGTAGTGAGGTTTCTGATTTTCGCAAATTTCAGAACTTAAAATTATTTTATTAATGTGTGTAGGAGCATAAATTATTTTCTTTATAAAAGTAAAGTAAAAGTAAAAATAACGACTTTC
This sequence comes from Dendropsophus ebraccatus, assembly GCF_027789765.1. NCBI lineage: Eukaryota > Metazoa > Chordata > Amphibia > Anura > Hylidae > Dendropsophus > Dendropsophus ebraccatus. Next base: position 125,399,066 of record NC_091454.1, read on the forward strand.
GGGTTCTCAGCTGTTTATGGTAAGCTGAAGTAAAATAAAATGGTAGTGAAATACTATCATATTTTTGCCTTTAGACTGTGTGAAATATATTAAGACAAGCTATGAAGACTCACAGTACTCCCCAAGGTGCTCTGATTCTCTGCTTCCCAGAACAATGTTGTCAACCTTCAGAAAGAATTACCTAAAGTCAGTATGTAGCACGTACAATTACTAAAGTACCAGTTGACTATTAGAAAAACAACTTGACTAAAGAATTAAAGACTGTACGCTATAGTTTGCTTAAAAACAAACAAAAACATTTGAAACGTAAAATAATAGAAATCTATTATACAAGCCAACATGTCAAAATTGTTTTGAAAGTATTTGCAGTTTCTAAATCTCAAAACAACATGCTTTCACAAGTAAAGAGATCAGCGGGGATATAATTGATTTTCAAGGAATTAAAATTTTGTTGTTATTAATTAGGCTATTAATGATACTCTCACCCCCCCCCCCCCCCCCTTACTATTGCTTCATTTCATTGGTTAACAGTGTCACCTAGGCGAGGTTTCACAGCAGTTGGGGCCCATCTCCTGGCTGGGAAGAGAGACCAACTGTCATGAAGCCCCGCCTAGGTGACACTATCCACTGATGAAATGAAGCGATTTTAGAGCTGAAAAGATATAGACACTTTTTATTCAGGTATATATCAAATCTGCAGCATCTAAGCCTGTGGATGGTGTGGAGAACCCCACATAGAGTAACAGTGTAACAGTATCACTTTAACCCCTTAGCGTCCCTCTGAACAGCGCCGCTCCCGGCTGTGATCTGCAGCCGGGGAGCGCCTCTATTAGCTGGTGCGGGTCCCGTTGCCACGCCGGCTAATTAAGAACTTCAATGCAGCTGTCAAACATGACATCTGATTGTCATGTTTGTCCATGTAATTTTTTTTCTATGCGGGTAAGACCAAGTGAAAATGTGAACCCACTTCTAAAGAGCATGTAAACTCAGTTTAATCCGGGAAAGGGATCCTATGTCTTATTGAGCATGTGCGCAGGAAGCACAAAGGGGATTTTAAGTGTATCATGTTCATTAGACTTTAAAGGGTTAAACCTCCAATGGATGGCAGTGACTGGAATAAGTCTCTTCTTATAAAAGAAGTGTGCTGGATTTCTAAGTTGGAAACTACCAGCCCATATGGCTTCAATGAGCAGAATGACTATAATATGTGCCTATGGTGATATATATATATATATATATATATATACATATATATATCTCACTGTGTGCCACTTATGTTTTCTATTTGATTCACATTGATATTTAAAGACACCTCCTCTAGAAGTCAGGTGATTCCTTGGCCAGAAGAAGCACCAGTGGGCATGAAACAGCTTTCCAGAGGGCTTGTACATGCCTGCTGATCCATCTCTCCTCCCTCCTCATTTCTGATGTATTGAATGAACAAAGCCAAGCACAAAGAAGCAGTGAGTGCTCCATGCTTATTCTGAATAATGGAATCACTGAATAATGGAATCTGCACTTGATTGCTTCAGGCTGCTAAAGCAATTGCCGAACTAAGGGTAACACCCTGATACAGAAGGCCAACACCTCCCCCCCCCACACACACACACACTGAACCACCAATGAAGGCATTGAAGCACAGAATTCAAATAGTTAAGTAGCTACCATAAAGAGTCTCTCCGTGCTGGATACTAGCAGCGCCCCCCAGCTACTGAAAGGAACCAGGTGCCCAGTATAGAGAGGGATCACATCATGATTTCTCTCTATCCACTTACTGACACCACAATATAACTGTACATCATGGTGTAGAAAGGTGTTAAAGTTCAACATAGCAATTTAATTTTGTAATTGTACTTAACCCTTAGGCGACCCTGGAAGTACCCGTACGTCCAGGGCCCCCTCCATGCGTTCAGAACGGGGCCGCGCAGCGGCCGCCCTCTGAACCGCCGTGGTCCCGGGTGCTGCTTGTAGCCCGGGACCGCGGCTATTAGCGGGCACGGTCCGATCGCCGTGCCTGCTAATACAGTAATCGGATGCAGCTGTCAAAGTTGACAGCTGCATCCGATTACTTGATGCAACCGTTTCCTGGTGTCTAGTGGGGAGGATCGCTCCTCCGGGATGTTGTCCACACATTTTACCCCGTCCGGGATCAGCGCCGTAATGGCGCTGATCCCGACTCTGCATTCGATTGCTTCCGGCTGCAGCAGCCGGAAGCAATCGATGTGCCTATCTCATCGATCTATGCTGCATATCTATGCAGCATAGATCTGTATGAGAGATCAGAGTACTTATACTAGAAGTGTAAAAGTAAAAATAAAAGTGTTGTTTTTAATAAAAAGCCCCCTCCCCTAATAAAAGTTTGAATCACCCCCTTTTCCCATGTTATAAATAAAAATAAATAAATAAACATGTTTGTTATCACCACAGCGTAATCGCCCAAACTATTAATTAATCAAATTCCTGATCTCGCACGGTAAATGGCATAAGCGCAAAAAAATCTCAAAGTGCAAAATTGTGCATTTTTGGTCGCATCAAATACAGAAAAATTGTATTAAAAAGCGATCAAAAAGTTGCATATGCGCAATCAAGGTACCGATAGAAAGAACACATCATGGCGCAAAAAATGACACCTCACACAGCCCCATAGACCAAAGGATAAAGCGTTATATGCCTGGGAATGGAGCGATTTTAAGGAACATATACTTGTTAACAATGGTTTGAATTTTTTAAGGCCATCAAATACAACAAAAGTTATACATGTTACATATCGTTGTAATTGTAACGACTTGAGGAACGTATATAACAAGTCAATATTACCCCAGGGCGAACGGCCTAAAAACGAAAAAAATAATAATAATAACATTTTTTTTTTTTTTTCAATTTCACCACACTTTTTTTTTTGTTTCGAGGTGTACTTTATGAAAAAATTCAGCCTGTCATTGCAAAGTACAATTAGTGGTGCAAAAAATAAGGGCTCATGTGGGTTTTTAGGTGGCAAAATGCAAGTGCTATGGCCTTTTAAGCACAAGGATGGAAAAACGAAAATGCAAAAATTTAAATTAGCCCGTTCCTCTAAGGGTTAAAGTGTGTCATGAATGATTTTGTGTTCATTCGTAGATGTGTGGGGGATAAAATTTCCTACAAATGCGGTTTCAGATGGAATGTATGTTGGAATGTTTATAATGTTTAGAATATGTTTACTAAGAAGAATTCTTCATCTATTTTTTCAACTTTATCAGGTTAAAAATTACAGGATTTTCTAAGCAGATAAAGCAGACTTTAATGTAGCATAGTGACAGATTATTAATTCCAGAACATTAATTTTTCAGTAATAGTGATAAATAATTGACAAACTATCTTTCAAGAAAGTTTTTTTTCTATCTTAAAAATTTTTACACTCCTACTTACTACCAAATCTAATTTAACATGACAGCATAAATCACAAACCTCATTTATTAAAAATGTTAAAGATGTGTATATACAGTAATTAACACATTTCATAGGACATAAAAGCCTAATACCCAGCAAACCAGAGTGCTGTCAGATTGGACTGATAATTGGAGATAGTAGATTTGATTCTAAAGGCTCATGCTTCAGAAGAGGTTCAAAGAGGCATTTTGAAGAACAAGTCAAGTAGAGAATTTTTATGGGGGCAATCCAGAAACAGCGCCACTATTCTCCTCACCTTATATTAGGTATTACAAGCTCAGTTCTATTAAAATAAGTGAAGCTTATAATAATTGTAATACCAAACACAACCTGAGGACAAGTGTGGGGCTGTTTTTGAAAGAAAACATAAATTTTTTCAATTCTAGATAACACCTTTACAGATTCACTAAACTTATAGGTTGACCTCCCATACAAAATAATGCATTACACTATTACAGATTAAATCAATAGGTGGTCCAAGTAGTGTGCACAATAAATGTTTTTGCAGCCACTCTACACTTAGGGTCCTATTCCACAGGCCGAAGAGGGCCCGATCAACGATGTAAACGAGCGGCGATCTGCTAGATCGCCGCTCGTTTACTGGGCCTATTCCACGGCCCGATGATCGTTGAGCGAGAGCTGCAAGGACATTGTTACCAATGTCCTTGCAGCCCTTGCAGCAGCATACATTACCTGTCAGGTCTTCTTCTCCACGCTATCTTCATCCCCGGGTCCCACGCGCTCTATCTTCCGAATGGCCGGTCAGCTGACAGGCCACACTCAGCCAATCACAGGCCGCGGCGGTCCCGGCCTGTGATTGGCTGAGCGCTCCGTCAGCTGACCGGCCATTCGGAAGATAGAGCGAGCGGGACCCAGGGATGAAGACCGCGCAGAGAAGAACTGACAGGTAATGTATGATGCTGCGCTTCTGAAATCGTCGGTCGCCCGCCGCGCACCGCTATTCAACCATAGCGATGCGCGGTGGGAGAACGATGATTTTAGGTCTGGCCCTAAATGAACGATCAGCCGATGACACGATCATCGGCTGATCGTTCTCTCTATTTCACCGAACGATAATCGTCCAAATGGGGCCAATTCGGCCGATTATCGTTACTGTGGAATAGCGCCCTTACAGATAATGTTAGAAAATAGCTGACTCACCTCATCTACTACTTCAAAGTTCTATCCTAGGTTAATTGGAAATGTTCTAAATCAGTCTAAACCCTTAAGAAGTACAGTAATAAAAAAGAAATCTGCAGTGTAATGTTAACCCTTTGATGACCAGGCAAATTTTAGTTTTTCTGCTTTGGTTTTTCTCCTCCTCTGTTTGAAAGACCATAGCGCTTTTATCTTTTCACCTACAGACCTACATGAGCCCTTATTTTTTTTTGGAAGACTTGATGTTTCCATAGAATACTGTATGTAGGGAAACCAAAAAAAAAAATATTTGCTCAGTGAAATTGGATTTTTTAAATTTTTTTTTTTTTTTTTTTTTATTTTGGGAGGTTTCGTGTTTACAATATTTTCCCTATGGTAAAACTAATGTTTTATTTTCATTCCTTAAATCAGTATGATTACAATGATGGTCTTCTTATATATATTTTATTTTATTTGACTGCTTTTAAAAAGGTAAAACCTTTAAAAAATATATAAAATGTGTTTAAAATTGTTGTATTACAATCAATATACACTTTCATATATGTTTGCATATATGCAACTTTTTGATCACTTTTATTACATTTTTCCGGATTTGATTTAACCAAAAATCAGCAATTTTGCATTTTGGCTTTTTTTTGCACTTACGCTGTTTACCGTCCAATATTAGAATTGTGATAATTTAATAGTTCAGACAATTTTGCACATTGTAATACCAAATATTTTTATTTATTTTTATTTTTTTATAAAATGGGAAAAGCGGGGTCGTCAAGGGGTTAATAATATTCTCAGTGCCAGTTCAAACCGTTTATAATACTATAGCGACATTGCACAGAGGTGTGTGCTAGCTTGCCAGTCACTGTATGCAAACAGCATAGCGTGCTACTTAAGTTTCTTGATAAGAGAATGCAATGCACAGACTGGCTGATGGATCGCCCACTCCACCAATCAGTAAGAGGGACGGGACATGTGATGCAGTCACTGACTGGCTAAGCGAGCATTACAAAAGCTGGCCCCTGACATTGCAGCCGGAGGAGCCAGTACCGTGACTTACATGGAATCCAGGCGAAAATGACTTTAGATGGCTGTGGGAGAGCCCAAGAGTGACGCTACGAAGGCACGGGGAATGGTAAGTATACTTTCTATTTTATCTTCCCACATCCCCCTGCCTGCCTATGCTTTGTTAGTTTCACAAGACTTCTGCTTTAAAGGGAATCTGTCAGCTGTTATTCATCTTCCATCTAGGGGACACTGCTAGATGCTGTTAGGAGACACATGGGGGAGATTTATGAAAGGGTGTAAATATACACCTGGTGTAAAATATCCACAGCAACCAATCACAGCTCAGCTTTCAGCTCTGGTAAAATATGAGGAGCTGTGATTGATTGCTGTGGGCAGTTTACACCAGGTGTATATTAACACCCTTTCATAAATCTCCCTCATGGTATCTTAAATATATATGTCTGTATCTCCATAGCATAGAAATTATTTTATTCTTTGTTCCAAAGAGTCTAAAAGGCTTTTCCAAGCTTCTGAAGGTTGCTGGAATGAAGCTGGAATGTCTCCTCACTACCCCCTCCCTGCATAACCAACACTTGGAAACTAAGTCCAAAGCAGGTATTACATATAATATACAAATATTCACAATACATACACACATCACATAGAAATATAAAGAATGCACATTACCTGTATGCAAACATAGTACACACACATGCACCACACGTACGTACAAACATCATATACAGATATAAACAAATGCACATTATATACATGCATAGATAATACACATGCAGTAAACACACATACTCATACATACTTCATATACACAGATTTACTTCTGGTACAGGAAAGCAATAGGTACAGCTCACAAACCATCAGAACTGCAGCTCCAGGAGCTGTTCCAAGTCCACACTGTACAGGCTTCAGCCTCTCTAATTTCCCTCCTCCTGTATCCTAGCTGCAAGCAGCAGCACATAGAGCAGATGGAGGCAGCCTTAGAAGAGAAGGTGTGGGGGGGGGGATCTTAGGGCAGAGGAGAGGAACTGCGCTGATTATGCACATTACATTCTTCTGCCTATCACTCTGATCACTCCCTGCCTCTATATAAGATCAAACCCCAGGTTACTATATAGAGGCAGTGAATGACTGGGTGACAGGCGTGTGCAGAAGTTCTGTGGGATAATATGTCATCTTGGAGCTGCTAAACAGGAAGGCCCACCTCCTGCTTAGCGACCCACCAAGGGCCCCTTGGGGGATTTCCCTGATCCCTTGTGGGACAATCCAAGCTTGTACTGTATGTCATGTATGTCATTAAAAATATAAAGATCCAAAAATCTGTTTGTTTTGCAATCCTATGAACATCTTAGACAAATTATTTTTATCTTTCAGTAACTGAAAAACTTTCTATTTGATGCTAACATTAAGTCTAAATATTCTTTATGGTAAAAATAAGTAACTGTCAACTGGAAATACATTGTGTTAAGCAACATGCAGTTTAGTAATAAGCATATTGCAGATAACTAATAAAATTGTGGATACAGCCACACAAAGCCAATGAATAATTATAGATGAAAACAAGATCGTCTTCTCATTAAAGATAGATCAGGGAACACTCCAGAGCAGACTTAACAAACTTGTCAAAAAGAAGTCAGCTGATGAATACTGATGCAACTTTCACACTTGCAAAAAAAAAAAAAAAATAATAATAATAAAGATTTTAATACAAAAAATGTGTGTACTTCCGTGGAGATGCACACTGATCGGCGCTGCACTGCAGATACCTGGCTACTATGCTGCTGTATAGATCTTGAGGATTCTGTGTCCTCAATGAATGTGTATAAAGACAAATAACAAAATTGATCTTTAGCGCTGTAGCTGATACGAGGGTGATATAAATACAAATACAATGATGGCTTGAACGGTAGATGTTAGTGCAGAATTGCTGTAGAGAATATGCATATGCCAAAACAGGTAGATACTTCGTATAGTCCTGCCACATTGACAGTGATACTAGACCTAAAAATTGCGATACACAGGTGCACTAGATGATTCAGTGGTGCAGCAGTTTCCTACCTGTCATCCACTGTACTGTCCGTTTGTTGCAATCTTGCTGTTGAAAGAGTCTTGCAAAATATACGAGAGAAAGTTCTTGTTGTCGGGGTTGGGAGCGAGCCCCGGCCGGCGGCTCTGCTACTACCTAACACCCGGCGTGATGAAGTAAGTCCGAAGGAGTCCACGTTTGAGTGACGTCACTACCCCGACAGCAAGAACTTTCTCTCGTATATTTTGCAAGACTCTTTATTCCCTTAAGGTCAAAGCCAATTTTCGTTTTTGCACTTTTGCTTTTTCCACTTTATGTTTAAAAGTCCATAGCACTTGCATTTTTTCACCTAGAGTAGTATATGAGCGCTTATTTTTTGCTAAACCAATTGTACTTTGCAATGACAGGCATTATTTTTCCATAACATATGCTGCGAAACCGGTAAAAAATCATTTGCGTTGTAAAATTGGGAAAAAAAAGGAATTTGTTTTGATTTCGGGGAGTTTTGCATTTACGCCGTTCGCCTGATGGTAAAACTGACTGTTTAAGCATGTTCCTCAAGTCTTTACGATTACAACGATATGTAACATGTATAACTATTATATTATATTATAAAATTCAAACCATTGTTAACAGATATATGTTCCTTAAAATCGCTCTATTACCATGCTTACAGCGCTTTTATCCTTCGGTCTATGGGGATGTTCGAGGTGTCATTTCTTGCGCCATGATGCGTTCTTTCTATCGGTACCTTGATTGCGCTTATACGACTTTTTGATCACTTTTTATTACATTTTTTCTGGATTTGATGTGACCAAAAATGCGCAATTTTGCACTTTGGAATTTTTTTGCGCTTACGCCGTTTACCGTGCGAGATTAGTAATGTGATTAATTAATAGTTCGGGCGATTAAACTCGCGGCGATACCAAACATGTTTGTTTATTTGTTTATTTATTTATTTATATTTATAAAATGGGAAAAGGGGGGTGATTTGGACTTTTAATAGGGGAGGAGATTTTTTATTAATAAAAAAACATTTTAACTTTTATTTTTACTTTAACTAGAAGTCCCCCTGGGGGACTTGTATATAAACAGCACTGATCTCTCATAGAGATCAATGCTGTGTATATACACAGCAAAGATTGAGGAAATCGGTCATAGATTGCTATGGCCTGCTGCAGGCCACAGCAATCTATTGCCGAGCCGGGATCAGCGTCATTCCGATGCTGAGGCCCGGCACGGGCAGAAAAACGGATCTCCCCCCCCCCCCCCGCGCGCGATCGCATTGCTGCACCATGACGTATCAGATACGTCATGGGTCGCTAAGGGGTTAAACAGCAAGATTGCAACAAACTGACAGTACAGTGGATGACAGGTAGGAAACTGCTGCACCACTGAATCATCTAGTGCACCTGTGTATCGCAATTTTTAGGTCTAGTATCACTGTCAATGTGGAAGGACTATACGAAGTATCTACCTGTTTTGGCATATGCATATTCTCTACAGCAATTCCGCACTAACATCTACCGTTCAAGCCATCATTGTATTTGTATTTATATCACCCTCGTATCAGCTACAGCGCTAAAGATCAATTTTGTTATTTGTTTTAATAATAATAATGAAGTGGTACCTTGGTTTAAGAGTAACTTGGATTGAGAGCGCTTTGCAAGGAGAGCTCACAGCTTTTTAAAGTTGTAGCTTTGTTTAGGAGCATTGCTTTGGTTTAAGAGCTCCTTGTACTGGGTTGGAGCAGCATGGTCTGCATAGCGAGGTCTACAGCATTGTACTCTGACCCAGGAAGTTACCCTCATCTTCCACATCATGGGGCTAGGAGTGTGTATAGCTGTAACGTCTCTCTCCCCAGACAGAGAGCGCTGCTATACTGTGCCCACATCTGCCCTGCTCATTCCTTCATGCTCCCTGGAGTCTCTTTCAGCCCTTGTGTTTCCCATCTCCTCCATTCCTGCTATAATGTGCCTGCACTTATGCTCAGCTATACACACTCCTGCTATAATGTACCTGTACTTACACTCAGCCATTCACACTGCTGTATAGAAAAGTTTCTGTCACTGTCCTCCTGCACAGCTCTGTGATTTTTAACTTCCTCATTGGTCCATTTTTAACACACACCCATTCTCCATTGCTGTCATGTGACCACAGAGAGATAGCAGCCCTGCTTCTCTATTCTAGCCTACAGTCATGGCCAAAAGTTTGGAGAATTACACAAATATTATATTTTCACATGATCTGCTGCCCTCTGGTTTTTATGTGTGTTTGTCTGATGTTTTTAGCACATACAGAAATATAATTGCAATCATTTTATGAGTAACAAAAGCTTATATTGACAGAATGAGTTAATGCAGCAAGTCAATATTTTTAGTGTTGACCCTTCTTCTTCAGAACCTCTGCAATTCTCCCTGGCATGTTCTCAATCAACTTCTGGACCAAATCCTGACTGATAGCAGTCCATCTTTGCACAATCAATGCTTGCATTTTGTCAGAATTTGTTGGTTTTTGTTTATCCACCCGTCTCTTGATGATTGACCACAAGTTCTCAATAGGATAAAGATCTGGGGAGTTTCCAGACCATGGACCCAAAATCTCTGTTTTGTTCCCTGAGCCATTTAGTTATCACCTTTGCTTTATGGCAAGGTGCTCCATCATGCTGGAAAAGGCATTGTTGATCGCCAAACTGCTCTTGGACGGTTGGGAGAAGTTGCTCTTGGAGGACATTTTGGTACCATTCTTTATTCATGGCTGTGTTTTTAGGCGAGACTGTGAGAGAGCCGATTCCCTTGGCTGAGAAGCAACCCAACATATGAATGGTTTCAGAATGCTTTACAGTTGGCATGAGACAAGACTGGTGGTAGCACTCACCTCGTCTTCTGCGAATAAGCTGTTTTCCAGATGTCCCAAACAATCGGAATTGGGATTCTTCAGAGAAAATGACTTTACCCCAGTCCTCAGCAGTCCACTCCCTGTACCTTTTGCAGAATATCAGTCTGTCCCTGATGTTTTTTCTGGAGAGAAGTGGCTTCTTTGCTGCCCTCCTTGAAACCAGGCCTTGCTCCAAGAGTTTCTGCCTCACAGTGCGTGCAGATGCACTCACACCTGCCTGCTGCCATTCCTGAGCAAGCTCTGCACTGCTGGTAGCCTGATCCCGCAGCTGAAATACTTTTAAGAGACAGTCCTGGTGCTTGCTGGTCTTTCTTGGGCACCCTGGACCTTTTTTGGCAACAATGGAACCTCTCTCTTTGAAGTTCTTGATGATGCGATAGATTGTTGACTGAGGCGCAATCTTTCAAGCTGCGATACCCTTCCATGTTATGCCATTTTTGTGCAGTGCAATGATGACTGCACGTGTTTCTTTAGCGATAACCATGGTTAACAGAAGAGAAATAATGATGCCAAGCACCAGCCTCTTTTTAAAGTGTCCAGCAGTGTCATTCTTACTTAATCATGACAGATTGATCTCCAGCCCTGTCCTTATCAACACCCACACCCACCCACGATGTTAGCTGGTCCTTTTAAGGCAGGGCTGCAATGATGTTGAAATGTGTTTTGGGGGATAAAGTTTATTTTCTAGGCAAATATTGACTTTGCAAGTAATTGCTGTTAAGCTGATCACTCTTTATAACATTCTGGAGTATATGCAAATTGCCATTTAAAAAACGGAAGCAGCAGACTTTCTAAAAATGAATATTTGTATCATTCTCAAAACTTTTGCCAATGACTGTACACTACTGCATTATGAGGATCTGCAGTTCCATCCTGTATCTACAAACTGCTGCTGTTTTTTTCAGGTTTATGCACTTACTATACATTATACTCCACATGCTGATTGCTATACTGTACAGTAACTTATAATATGACATATATGCTGTTTCTAAATTGTGTTTCTAAATATCAGCTGTTTCTAAATTGTGTTTTATTTGTTTTACATGTTGTTCAGAATAAAAAAAAAACATTATTTTTGGGGTGTGTAACCAATTTTCTGCATTTCAATGGTTTCCTTATGGGAAAATTTACTTCGGTTTAAGAGTGATTTGGATTACAAGCACAGTCCCGGAACAAATTATGCTCGTAATCCAAGGTACCACTGTACATGTATATGCATTTAGGAGAGTGTTTCTGATATTCTTTTCATAAAATTTTATATTATACAATTGGTATAATTGGGTTAAGATAATGTGCTCCCAACATGAAATTGCTTTGAGCTGGTTCTATAATTGAGACAAATTCTAGGAAAAATAAGCATAGACCATATTGTTCGCACCTCCTATCTAAATGAATAAAGACCATCAAAAATTTCATAATAAACGGGAGTCCTAGAAATAAAACTCGGCTATTATAATATTCCTGAATCAGTGTAACATTGTCAGGTATCTCTATTGGTGTTCCTCCTATCACAACGGGGGGACCACTCCTACTGCGCTCACCTGCTGCACTCCTTTGCAGGGTTTATGGTGATGAGTAACTGCCGTCATTGTCTCTCCTCCCGAGCTGTACTACATGCTTCCAGCCACAACTGCATTTCTTCCACTGTCCTCTAGTCATGCTTGTGCCTACTTTCTTAGAGTTAAAAAGCCAGTATTATCTTCATTATTCTTCCACCTATCCTGATTCTACAACACCAATTTAAAGCTGCTCTGCCCATTCTTCCTTGCTAACACATTTTTGTGTTCCTAAGTGGATGTGTTGTTTCAGTGTCTGCTATTCCATGCATTCTAACAGTGCCTGATCCTTGGACTGCACCTACCTACAGTGAAGGAAATAATTATTTGACCCCTTGCTGATTTTGTAAGTTTGTCCAGTGACAAAGACACAAAGGGAAGGAGTTATCAAACTGGTGTAAAGTAGAACTGGTCCAGTTGCCCCTAGCAACCAATCAGATTCAACTTTTCATTCTTCACAAATTCCATAGAAAATGAAAGGTGGAATATGATTGGTTGCTATGGGCAACTGAGCCAATTCTCCCCCAAAGAGTTATAAATTTAAAGGTTAATTTTAACAGTGAGAGATAGAATATCAAAAATAAAATCCAGAAAATCACATGGTATAAATTATATACATTTATTTGCATTTTGCATAGAGAAATAAGTACTTGATCCCCTACTAACCATTTAGAGTTTTGGCTCCTATAGACCTGTTTGATGCTCCTAATAAACTTGTTACCTGCATTGAAGACAGCTGTCATAAATTATCACCTGTATAAAAGACTCCTGTCCACAGACTCAATTAATCAGCCAGACTCGAACAAAAAGCTGTCAGGGACAAGATCAGGGACAAGATCATAGACCTGCACAAGGCTGGAATGAACTACAAAGCCATTAGCAAGATGCTGGGTGAGAAGGAGACAACTGTTGGTGCAATAGTAAGAAAATGGAATAAATACCAAATGACTGTCAATCGACATCAGTCTGGGGCTACATGCAAACTCTGACCTTGTGGAGCATCCTAGGTCATGAGGAAGGTGAGATATCATCTTAAAATCGCATGGGGGAAAGTTGGTAATAATCTCAAGGTAGCTGGGAGCACTGTCACCAAAAAAAAAAAAAAAAAAAAAAAACATTGGTAGCACATTACGCCATAATGGATTAAAATCATGCAGTGCCTGCTAAGTCCCACTGCACATGCGTAGACTCATCTGAAGTTTGCCAATGAACACCCGGATGATTCTGAGAGTGATTGGGAGAAGTTGCTGTAGTCAGATTAAACAAAAATTTAGCTCTTTGGTATTAACTCAACTCGCTGTGTTTGGAGGAAGAGAAATGCTGCCTGTGACCCAAAAAACATTGTCCCCACTGTCAAGTATGGAGGTGGAAACATTATGTTTTGGGGGTGTTTCTTTGCAAAGGGCATAGGACTACTTCACCGAATCAGTGGGACAATGGATGGAACCATGTACTGTAAAATCCTGAGTGACAACCTCCTTCCTTCTGTCAGCTGTGGCTCCGAGTTGCCAAGCGACAGCCTTATAATCTTGATTTGGAGATGATCTGCCAAGAGGAATGGATCAAAATTCCTCCTGACATGTGCAAACCTTACCATCAACTAAAGTCTGACTGCTGCGCTTGCCAATCAGGGTTTTGCCACCAAGCAAGGAAGTTTACAATTTACATTTATTATTATTAATATTATTATTATTATTATTGTATTTTATTTTTATTTATTTTTTTATCATTCTTCAAAACAAAGCTATACTTATTTGAAATACAGGTCCAGATCCAGTAAAGATTTTTAGTCTTGGTTTTAAAAAAAGTGTACGGCTCAATATGTCCATCAATCAAATGACTGCTTTCTCTGTGAGCGAAGATGAACTGGGACTTCCTGTGTTTAGACTCTTGGGGGGGGAGGGAGGGGGGAAGAAAATTCAAAACACAGGAAGTGCCATGTTTTTTATGATAACGAAAAAAATAAAACAATTAATGTACATTGGATACTTGGACTGTTGGACACTGTTGGACACTTGGACTGTTTATGTCTTTGTCAGTACGCAAACTTACAAAATCAGCAAGGGATCAAAAAATTATTTCCTTCACTGTATATCGTACCGTTCTGATCTGTTTAGCCTATTCTGTTGCCATCCTAAACTGTTGACCTATATTTTGAGCTGCCTGCCCTGACCCACTGCCTGTGTTTGACTACCCTTATAGTTATATAACATAAACCCTCAGGCCTGAGGGCCTGTGGTACAAAAAAAAACAACCTTTCATTTATGAATAGAGATGAGCAAGTAATCCTTGATCAAGTAGATATTTAATTGAATATGGCACTGCTAGGTTTGTTTTCAGTCAAATATCTGAGTGAAAAGGCTGTAAAAATTAGATTCTCCTCCCACCATGGTTGGAGCGTTTTTCTAGCCAATGACCATGCAGGGAGTCTGTGACGGGCCCTAGGAGCATGCAGGCATCTCAAGAATAGCATCTACATTGATTGAATAGCTTGCTCATGTGATCTCGAACTATAAGCTCGAGCTCCAGGGAGGGAGAGCTCTTGGAGTATGGACAGTTAGGATTTTAGATGATTTTAGGCATGCAAGACTCCAAAAGCCCTTCTTAGGGCTAATACACTACACAGCACAGCATATAGCAGTTAATAGGTGGCTACCTGCACATCAGCTACCTATTCTCACAGACAGGCAGGCAGCTGCTAATTTTGAAAAATAGGCTTCAGATGAACAATATGCTGTTACATTATTATTATCGCAGGACAAGTTGAGGAATAGACCTTGGAGTAGGAACAGTTAGGATTTTAACTGATTTTAGGCAGGCAAGACCCCAAAAGTCCTTCTTAGGGCTTCTGCACCAGCACAGCATATAGCTCCGTCCATACAGTGAATAGGCCGCTACTAGTACATCATCTACTTAGACAGACAGGCAGGCAGCTGATAATTCTCCGGAATCCGCCTGCGTTGACCTATTTGCTGTTACATTCTAATTGTCGCAAGACAAGTTATTGCACTCTGAGCTACTTTAAAAGAAAATAATCGTTGTGTCACATCCAGGCCGCTGCCATATTTGAAAGATGCAAATTCTCCTGAATAGGCCTGGGTTGACCTATTTGCTGTTACATACTTATTTTTGCAGGACAAGTCTTTGCACTCTGCGCCACTTTTAAAAATAATAGATGCATGTTGTGTCACCTCCAAGGCGCTGCCATACATGAAAGGTGCTAATTCTCCTGTATATGCCTGTGTTGACCTATTTGCAGTTACATTCTAATTGCTTCAGAGAAATTTTTTACATTTTGTGCAAGTTTAAAAAAAAAATAAAAGCTTGCTGTGACACGTGCAAGCCACTGCTCTAGGTGGAAGATGCAAGATGTTGCTCCAGAATACACCTGTGTTGATTTAATTGGTGTCACATTCTAATTTTTGCAGGGAAATTTTTTGCACTCTGCGCTAGTTAAAAAAATTATAAAACCCTGCTGTGTCATGTACAAGAGCCCCAAAATTAATTATTATTGTGGGCTCACCTCAAGGGCCTCAAAATACATTTTTGGAGAGCTCACCTGAAGAGCTTCAAACTCAATTTCCACACCTCTTTATATGCACTGAAGGGTGTATTGGAAGTGCCAGATGAGTTTCAAAACTTAAATAGGACGTGTCTGACATCACACCGACACACAGTGGGTGCTATTTGATTTCCACCTTGCCTATGCCATCTTTGGTTGTCGTAGGGAATATGATTTAAAGAGGTGCAGGAATTTTTTTCCCTTACAATTTGGCTTTCTGTCCATGCTAAGGACAAAAGGAGAAAGGTTTAGGAGAAACTAAGGAGAAAAGGTTTTTCTTTTTATAGTGGTGTAATACTGCGGGTGTTAGATGCACCCAGGCATGCTTCCCCTGCTGTCCCAGTTGCATTCCAGAGGTGTTTGCATAATTTTCTCAGGTGTCATTGTCGAATTGATGACCTCCAAGTGGTCGAATTTAGATTTCTAAGAAATGAGCTTGCATCTCCCATTGACTTCAATCGTTGTTTGCATAATTTTCTAAGGTGTCATTGTCGAATTGATGACCTCCAAATGGTCGAATTTAGGTTTCCAAGAAATGAGCATGCATCTCCCATTGACTTCAATCGTATTCAATCAAATTTTAGAGTATTTCGGGGTATTGGAATCAAATTTCGAGCTTGCTCCTGTCTATTTATGAACCCTCAGGCCTAAGGGTGTGTACAAAAGAAAACCCTTTTGTTCATGAACCTTACCCCTAAGAATTAATTTTTATTAAAAGTGAGTGCAGGGAGAATTTTTTTTTTTATATAATCCTTGTGTGCTGATAATATCAGAGATTTGCTTAAGATCTACTTTCTGATTTCTAAGATCAATTGTATAATTCTAGCCATGTCTGCAGTACAACGCTGTGAAAAGAAACAAGAGATCACTATTTAAAATAAAAGATCAATACCACTTCAACATGTTTCATCGCTAAACACCACATCCTCAGAAAGAATAGGCTATCAATGCTCTGATGGCAACAGCCTTTCTTA
This sequence comes from Dendropsophus ebraccatus, assembly GCF_027789765.1. NCBI lineage: Eukaryota > Metazoa > Chordata > Amphibia > Anura > Hylidae > Dendropsophus > Dendropsophus ebraccatus. Next base: position 125,415,683 of record NC_091454.1, read on the forward strand.
TATGCCGTGTTTCACTAAAAATGAGATAGGGTCTTATATATATATATAAATATATATTTTTTTTTTCCTCCAAAAAAAAGTGCTAGGGCTCATTTTTGGGGATGGTCTTATTTTTTTCCATGAACAACAATCCCTTACTTGTAGCTATTTCTTTTTTATCTCATGTTGTCTGGGGGTAAAAATGTATCCTTTTCTATGTAGTAAATCAGATAGAGATAAGTTCATCTTTTTGCATATTCGTAGATTTTGCCCAAATCTGTGGAATCGGGAGATGGGACTCGGAAGCAGGTAAGCGCATTTTGCTCTGTCATGGCAAGAGGTAGCAGGGCACTTGTCAAGAATGGCACTTGACCATAATGGTTGGGAGCGAGTGTATGCTTATTCTCTGTCTGAAATTGGATGCAGCTCTAGTGCTGCCAGGAATACATGGATACAGCCATAGGCTGAATCCATATTTTCCAGGACACCCTAGAGCAGCATTCAACTTTTGTAGCTGGCAAAAATATAATAATAAAATACTGCACACTAAAGAAACAGGAAATAAAAGCTGATTATAATATAATATCAGTATCTGATTTAAATAGTAATAAATATAGTAATACATTCTCCTTTAAGGATCCTCTGTTTGAAAAAGTCACAGTCAAATTTTCTGAAATACAGCCGTGACTTCAATCACTGTGGTATTTTATTTAATCATATTTTTATAAGGAAAATCTTCCATGTTTTATGAGAATACCGCCATATGATTTCTTTTGAATATACAAAGAATTAACTTTAGAATATGTCTTCGCTTTATTTAATGAAATGTTAATCCTGTCTTGAAATTTCAGCTTATCATTCAATATGGCCTTAAAAGTCAATTTTAAAGGGAAAAGTGTCTGAGGAAGCATGTAGAGCTCAAGAACTTACTGGTCTAGAGAACAATGTTATCAAAGCTATCCTATCTGTTTTATTTTGTGGCTTTTTCTGTGAAGTTTTGGCTAGTTTAATAAAGTTAAGTTTACATGCAAAAGAAATGGACAGGTAATTCAAATAAAAAATCTGAATAGAAGGAACCTTAGGGCAAACAAATTCTTTAATATGACTAGAGATGAGCGAATACTAAAATGCTCAGGTGCTCTATACTCAAGGCGAATATTTCCCGATGCTCAGGTGCTCGTTTCGAGTAATGAACCCCATTGAAGTCAATAGGAAACTTGAGCATTTTTGCAGGTGACCAAAGCTCTGCAAATGGAAGGTTGCGTGAAAACCTTAAAACCTCAGAAAATTATGGAAACAACATGGAAATGGACAGGAAAAAGCCGGGGCAGAATGCACAGTGAGGTTAGGTATAGCTGAACTACAGATCCTAGCCAGCCAAGAGAATGTCAGCAACAGGATAAATTGACTACTGACAGCAGTTTTGGGGGTAGTCGTATAGAGTATGTATGTACCTGTACTGTTTTTATTTTGTTTTTTGTACCCATTGCACAGGACACTACGCAGTGAGGATAGGTATAGCTGAACTAAAGATCCCAGCCAGCCAAGAGAATGTCAGCAAAGGACAAATTGACTACTGACAGCTGCACTACAAGTCCAAGCCAGCAGCCAAGAGTAGCAAAAAAAAGTTTAAAAAATTTTAAGCCCTTAGTAGGACTGTTGGGTTCTTCATGTCGAATTCCTGCCTTACCGCACACTAATTCCCTGCCTAACACTCTCGCTGACAGACAGCAGCTCGCTCCCTATGCTCATCCAGCCTGCATCTGAAGCGTGCACCGCGGGACCTGATTCTTATATGGCAGGGTCATCTGAACTGGCCAGTCAATCGCTGCTATCGACATGTAGGGTTCCCACTAGAGATGAGCGAACTGGGTTCGGGTTTGAGTCGATCCAAACCCGAACGTTCGGCATTTGATTAGTGGTGGCTGCTGAACATGGATAAAGCTCTAAGGTTTTCTGGAAAACATGGATATAGCCAATGGCTATATCCATGTTTTCCACATAGCCTTAGGGCTTTATCCAACTTTAGCAGCAACCGCTAATCAAATGCTGAACGTTTGGGTTCGGATGGACTCGAGCATGCTCGAGGTTAGCTCATCTCTAGTTCCCACGTGATGCTACGAGCTCCCAAAGACTTTCCAACATGATGATTGCCTAAAAAAAAGCTGCCAAACATGCAGGAAGATGACGAGATGCTCATCCGAGTAACAAGCACAATCGAGTACTCTAATACTCGAACGAGTACCAAGCTTGCACGAGCATGCTCACTCATCACTAGTTATGACCAATTACAGAATAGAGACTTTACAGTGAAAGGTGAAACTGTAAAATGAAGAACATTTACCGCTGATTTAAGTGAGTTTCTTGTCCTCAGGACCCCAGTATGGCATGTCTCATTGATGTGGCTCAAAATGGGCCATTAAACTGAAAGTTGAAATCAACATGTTTTTTTTTCTCCTAAAAAAGTAAAAAGTAAACAGCAAAAACAATAAAATAATAACCATGATTTTTCAAGTTCTATTCCAGGTAGATGTTTATTATACATATTATATGGGGGGGGAGAGCCCCATTATAATGCCAGTGTTTCATGCCATATTGAGCAAAATCAACCAAAATAGAATTTTCGTTATAATACACAAATAATCTATTTGCATATTCATAGCTTTGCTCCTATCTACCCTTGGGCTAAGTTCACACTACGTAAAAGTACGGCCGTTGTTGCCAGCTTTATGTAGTGTTGAACATTGCCTATTCCTCTATGGGATCCCGGCCAGAGCGTATACACATCGTATATGCTCCTGCCAGGATCCCTTGCGGCGCCGCAAATAACTGATGTTAGGGTGTTCTTCAGGTAAGACCTTCAGGTATATTGGATGGTAGCCAGATTGGAGGGGCAACTCGGCCGAGAAGGATGCAGACAACTCGAGATGGTTCTGAGTAGCAGCATGTTTATTGCAACAAAGTCATCTTTTTTTATACCCCTTGCGGGGTGTACACTTCATTAAACATTAACACAGAATCTTTAAGTAATTTCCATAGATGTAGTCATGTGATTATATCCGGTCATGCGCAGTGTGATCAATATGAGTAAATATCTTATTTGCAGAGTAAGGGAAATTAGTAAGAATAACATCCAATCGTGGTTGGTTAAAGGTTGGTATCGATCGATTCCCTGCTAATCAGTTTGTTACTGCTTATTTAGCTACAGTAAGTTATCTCCAATTATTATGTCTCTGTAGCTCTCTATCAATGTTCTGTAGACCAGAACATAGATAAGTGTCCTGAGGATGGGTCAGAGTGACCCAACCTGATAAGCAACATCAGCATTTTGTAAATCATGTGTTATTGAGAATCATATTTACACTATCCTCTCTGTGTCCTAGAATTATACTAAAGCCCCTCATCCCTGACACTGACATGTCAGTTTTCTGCGGCCGCAATTTAGGAAACCCTGTCAGTTCACACAGTGAAACAAGCGGCTCCAGCCGCTCGCTTCACTGTGTGCTAGGGGAGGCTCTGATGCGGGCGCGCGCTGATGCGCCCGCATCAAAACCCTGCTGCCGGAAAGATCATCCGTCCGGTACTTAAGTACCGGCTGGGATAATCCGGGCAGAGACCGGACGTTCCGTGACGTTCTCTTACTTAGTGGGAACATAGCCTTAAAATGAATGACAGCTGCAATCTACATTTCATACTGCAGACACTGTTAGATAGCTGTTACGTCAAAGAGACCTTTCATGTATTAGTTAGTGATTTTCTTCTGCAATGAAGGCATTCCTAAACTCCTGATTTGCTGCAAGCTGGAATACTTTCTGACCACTCCTCCCATACCTGAACCTGTTTGATTGACAGCTGCAAACTGAGCTCTAAGCAGAATCAGGGACGGGTGAGGAGGAGGTGTTAAAGCTCTCAGAATATTAGGAGCTTGTTAAAGTGTCCCTGGCACTGCTTTACTGTAGATTAAAAGAATATAACCAGGGAGCTAACCACTTCGCTAGTAATACACAAACAGGATGCTACCTTTGTTTTCATTGTAACCACGGTAGGCAAAAGAACAGAGAAAACACATGTAGCTGCACCCACACATAATCAAGAATATATACATTTGTTAAATAAAGTAAAATTTATATATTTTTGATTATGTGTGGGTGCAGCTACATGTGTTTTCTCTGTTCATTTGCTTACATTAAAAGATTTGTCTTAGTTGGGCAGCCACAAACAAGCACTAAGCCCCGTTATCAGCTCTCTTTTGCTGTTCCTTTACATGGCAAAACAAATCAAGCAGCCAGGCTGCACAAACAATCCTTGTATCATTTTTGGAAACTGCACTAAAGATGCATCCTCTGCTTCTAATTGTTGCTTCTAATTGTTGCACACACACACTGAAGACACAAGTCTATAATTTGCATGTAACTTTTGACCTTGTCAATTATGTAAGTCAATTAAATAAAACACATCTGTTAAAAAAAAAAATAACACAAGGAGCACTTTAATTTTTGAACATGTTTAATTATATATAAACAAAACAATCAGTTTTGATCACAGCTACAATAATTTTTATAGTAAATCAGTTCTCATAATTATAAATTCTTACACGTCGTTAGAAAAAACTTTCGACTTGTCATGGGGACATGTCAAGGGTATTGATTGGTCTGGGTCTCACTGCTGAGACCCCCACCGATCAGGAGAGTAAGTGTGCTTCTCTTCCTCCATTTGGTGGCCCCAAAGACTTACAGCAGCCGGAAATTGCTGAAATGTATTACCGGGCTCTTCTGGTTCATTCTCCTGATCTCGGGGAGTCCCTGTTACATGTCAAAAGTTTTTCTTAATGACAGTGAACATTTAATAGTCTGAAAAACTATTATCTGTGTTGATTTATCGGGTAAAGTGAAACTGCTTCCATAAAACATTTGACATTCACAGGATAACTGAATAACACTAGAAACAGTTTTGACAAGGTCAAACACAGCAAGACACAATGTTTACTGCAAGATCAATGGTTCCATCAAAAAGGGAAAGAAGCCATTTAAAGCAACTGTAAAAGGGTAAAGCAAATAATGGGAAATATCAGTTGCTGGGGTTGTGTAGGAAAAAAGTAATAAATATAACAGGATCAAACAATGATCTGAAAGCAAAAGCGGTATCGTTCAATAATAAATTATTTATAAATTCAAGTGTATAATGCTTCAGTAGCACAGTGGCAATCCAGCACAAAAAAATTAAGCTACATGTTACAATCCATACCATTGCTATGGTATTAACCCCTCAACCCATTTTAACGTCAGGCGACGTCATGGATTAAGGGGGATAGAGAGAGGGCTTCAGCAACCCATAGTAATCAGTGCATTTCTTGTAGAAGTTCCCTAGGAAAACTACATATTACTTAATAAAAAAATTATAGGTAAAACACCCTTTCCATATTAAGGCTATGTTCACACTATGTAAAACTATGGCCGTAGTTCTTGCCGCAGAACTACGGCCTTAGTTTTGAGGGGTGGAACATAGCCTTATTTTCAATGGGATCCTGGCCGGAGCGTACACACATCGTATGTGCTCTGGCTGGGATCTCATGCGGCGCTGGAAAAAACACATTCAGTGAAATCCGGCCGCAGAAAGCCCTGTCAGTTCACACAGTGAAGCAAGCGGCTCCGGCCGCTTGCTTCACTGTGGGCTATGGGAAGCTCTGATGCGGGCTTGCGCTGATGCGCCCGCATCAGAGCACCGCGGCCGGAAAGATCACCCGGAACGGCTGGGTGTTCACGTTGTTTGAACATACCCTAAGAGTTTTAAATTATCCCTCTCTTCCTATTTTATAAAAAAAAAAAAAAACATATTTGCTATTGCCACATGTGGAATCACCCAAACTATTAAATTATCACATTCCTGATCTCTCATGATATAGGTAAAACACCCTTTCCATATTAAGGCTATGTTCACACTATGTAAAACTATGGCCGTAGTTCTTGCCGCAGAACTACGGCCTTAGTTTTGAGGGGTGGAACATAGCCTTATTTTCAATGGGATCCTGGCCGGAGCGTACACACATCATATGTGCTCTGGCTGGGATCTCATGCGGCGCTGGAAAAAACACATTCAGTGAAATCCGGCCGCAGAAAGCCCTGTCAGTTCACACAGTGAAGCAAGCGGCTCCGGAACGGCTGGGTGTTCACGTTGTTTGAACATACCCTAAGAGTTTTAAATTATCCCTCTCTTCCTATTTTATAAAAAAAAAATAATAAATAAACATATTTGCTATTGCCACATGTGGAATCACCCAAACTATTAAATTATCACATTCCTGATCTCTCATGATATAGGCTATGTTCACACAGCGTTTTCTCAGCTCTGTTTAAAATGACGTCTGTCATTTTCAGTCTAAAATAACGGATGTCATTTAGCTGTAATATATGTCATTTAGCTGTTATATATGTTGCCTAAGTAATCATACGGACTTGAAGAACATAGATAACATGTAAGTTTTACTAATGTGGGAATGGTGTAAAGACATCATGAATAGTTTTAAAATAAATTTGTGTCAGAAAGTTATATAGATTTGTAAATTACTTTAATTTAAACATTTCTCATTGTCCAGTACTTACCAGCTGCTGTATGTCCTGCAGAAAGTGATTTTTTTTTTCTTTTCCAGTTTGCTACTTCCCTAGGCAGTCCAGTTTGAAACTGGAAAGAAAATACCACTTCTTGCAGGACATACAGCAGCTGATTAGTACTGGAAGACTAGAAGTATTTTAAATGGAAGTTAGTTAGTAATCTGTATAACTTTATCACACCAGTTAACCTGAAAACATTTTTTTCCTCTGGAGTAACCCTTAAATACAGTGCCTCACACCATAAAGTTCACTTTGCTATATTGTACATATTAGATCCCATTTCCTTATAATTTGACAACAAAATTGTGCAACAAATCAGTATATGTAGAACAGCATACATAAATGAGTATATGAGCATATGTTATTTTAACATATTCTTTAATGATTTCACCTCGCAATTAGTAAAATGTGCATTAAACCTTAAACTAAATGAAATAAATAAATAATGTGTCAACTATCACAGCAGATGTGGATTTTACTATCTGTTGGAGTATATTGTTAAATGCCTTTGTTAACGGATTAGCATGTGTAATCATGTATACTGCATCTGTGTTAAATATTAATTTTTTTATACATAAAACAATCATGAAACAATGGCTATTTATTTGCTTATGCAAATTTACAGATCTCAACATGAAAGGCACGTTACTTAAAATGTATTTCTTATCGCCATGCTAACTTAAAATGATAAAATAATATTAGTGAAGCAGATTATAAAATGTTACCAATTATTTCATTGAGATATGAATCGTATTACAGGCATATTTTTGCACCTCTTTTATGGCTAAGGTCCCTATCCATGGATTTACTGACCCATAGCATAATTTTTCTGTCATATATTTTGTGATCTCATGTTCTGGCTAGGACACATGGCCATAATAGGGTTGAAAAATGTGCCTGATATTTTCTTGGCCTAAATTATAAGCAGTAAGTTAAAACATACAGGGCACTAAAATTGTCTGGGAGGATTACAAATAAGATACTGTAGGTACAGTGGTACCTTGGTTTAAGAGTAACTTGGTTTAAGAGCATTTTGGTTTAAGAGCTCACAGTTTTTCAAAATTGTGACTTGGTTTAAGAGCATTGCTTTGGTTTAAGAGCTCCCTGTACTGAGTGGGAGGCGGCGAGGGGGAGGGGCATGGCCTGCACAGGGTGGTCTAAAGCACTGTACTCTGACCCAGGAAGTCTCCCTCACCTTCCAAATCATAGCAGATCCACTTCAGGCTGGGGCTTACATCAGGGGACAGGACTGTGGAGATAATCTCTTCATAGCTGTAACCGCTCTCCCTGGACAGAGAGTGCTGCATGTATGTGCTCAAATCTGCCCTGCTCATTTCATCATGCTCCCTGCAGCGTCTGTCAGCCCTTGTGTTTCCCATCCTCGCCATTATGGGGATCTGCAGTTCATTCCTGTATCTGCAAACTGCAGCTGTTTTTCAGGTTTATGCACTTACTACTTACAATATACTCCACATGCTGATTGCTATACTGTACAGTAACTAATATTATCACATATTCAGCTGTTTATAAATCTTTGTTACATTTGTTTTACATGTTATTCAGAATTAAAAAAAAACATTATTTTTGGGGTGTTGAACCAATTATCAGCATTTTTGTGATTTCTTATTGGAAGTTTTGCTTTGGTTTAAGAGTAGATTTGGATTACAAGCACGGTCCCGGAAGGAATTGTGCTCGTAAACCAAGGCACCACTGTATATGCTTCGGAAACCCTCATAGATTTCTAAAAACAGCAGTACTAAGATACATGGCTTGATATTACCTAAATATTTTATGGAATAGGAGCAAGGAACATCTTACATTGGTGGCCAATGGCAAATTAATTAATTTTGCAATTAATACGTACTATATATACAATCACACTTCACAAGCTTTATGGGTTAAAAGCCCCAAATATATGTGTAGACCAAATAAAACAGTGGCAATAAAGTTATCCAGTAACTTGTTAATAATTCTAAAGAGCCATTTGGGAAAGTAGCAGCTAAAACTTATTTAAAAAAAATGTGTGAACATGGAGTAAAATCTTTAAATCTTCATAAAACACCTCAATTGTGATAATAGGTGAAATCGCCTCTCCTATTGACGGTTGTTCACTAAAGAAATGTTACTTAAATAGGAAACGCATCAATACATATAGTCAGTATAATTAGATTATTTAAACTTGAAAAAAAGAAGTTCACTGACCAGATCTTAACCAGAACTCGAGCCTGGAACTGAAACCTATTGAAGTCCCAAGTGCCGGGGCCACCATTGCCTCTAGGGACCTAGAGAGGGACAGGGGCCTGGTGTTCTAGTGTTCAGCCCGCTCACTGCAATGCAGAAGACACAGAAAAAAGAAGCAGCACCTGCACAGATAGAGAAAAGGGTGAAGGACCTGATTACATGACCCGAAGGTTCCCTACCTTACAGTGTGAAGAGCAGCCCGACAGAGAGTAAGAGGGAAAAGACTCAGCTGTAAGTGCTGTGTGTGTCAGTGTCAATCAGTCAGTGTCAGTCAGTCAGTGTCAACAAACAGTGTCCAAGACAGCACTCGATCAGTGTCAGTATAAGTCAGTCAGTGTCAGTCAAAATCTAGTGGTGTCTCAAGAGATTGTGCAAAGTGTGTGGATGATGGATGCATGGTGTATGGATGAGGGGCCCACTGAGTCTCTGTCGCCTGCAAAAACCTGGAGCCTGCCCAGTCAAAACCTATCCACGCTGAGGGACTAGATTTTTCTCTCTACAAAACAAAAGCACTCAAAAATCTTCAGGAGCTACACAAGCCATCAGTCTGGAAATAGCAACTAAAGCCAAGTAACTTTGCTGCAACTCACTAGGGAAACTTAGGGAAACCCAATACAAAATACCTTAATGCCATATCTGAACTTGCCACTTTTAAAAGCAACAAGTTCAAATCCCTTCTGCAATTAAGGATTGTCCCTGACAGCTGTGTCTGGAAGCTCCAGTAGGCCATTAATCTGTGTTAGCTAAGTAGGGTAGCACTTTTGGTGTTCAGGAGCTCACTGCATCATAATCGAGTTGCTGGTAATAAAATATATGTGAAAATATCTGCCAGGGAAAGTGTCATAGAGGCAGGGCTTTTGAGCATTGAGCCCCCTATTTTGCCTCAGTCCATGGTTTTCAAAAGCCCCCTGCTGATGGATAAGCCTGGTATATCAACCGACCCCAATTTGAAATCCTATTCAGATGCCGTGTTCTTCTGCAAGATCTGAAAATCAAGAAGGTGACTGATCAAAAGTCAAATGACCCTGCTGCAATAATTAAACATATTGATGAAGTAGAGTTGGTATTAAATTGATGACACCACAGGAATAGTGTGACACTGCAGAAATAGTGGTGAATAATGTGCATTATATGGGCAGAAAAAATTTGGAGTGCTTCTTCAAATATGTTTCATATGACACATGATTCTTTCAGAGGTCTTGTGGATTTTATACTTCAGCTTATCAGAGCTGTTTCTGTGGGACTCGATACAAGGCAGGTGGGGCTAATCGAATGCAATAGTTTTTTAATATAAATATTAGTTACTAATTTAGAAATACATTTTATTACTAATACCAATTCTGTTCACCTGAGAGCACTCCATAACAACACTCTGGATAATAAGCTTTTAAATTATAGCATTTACTAGAGTAATTTAGAAGGTTTAATATAACTTTAGTATAAAAGAGACATTGGAGACATCAAAGATACAAAAAGAATGTATGTGTGTTTTGCTTGAAAACAACAGTGTTTAAACAAGGGAAGGTGTTCTGCCAGGAAGACAGCAAGAGACCTTAAGGAGAAACAATAACAGATGGCAAAACATTGGATATCATAATAAATAAAGAAACCCAACAGATCAAAATGATACATTATATATTATTCAAAGTAAAATAGAATGCTCCATGGCAATAAAATCAAGGACTTAGTGACAGAGGGAATTATTATTGTGTCAACAGGTCATGTGTTACTGAGTGCCTCAGGACAGAAGAATGTAGCTAAAGAATGGTGGGGCCAGGATTAATATTTAAATGACCAAGCCCTTTTCCGCTAATTTTGTACAGACAAAAATGTTATTTCTACAAAAAAATAAAAGTACATTTATACAATAAATATCATATGTGATCTGAAAATTACCTATTTTGTAAAGTTTTTAGGTTTAACAGATTTTGTAAGACATTTGGTGATGGGGTTTTTTTCCCAGTTCACAGAACTTATCATGAAAATGGTTATATCAATATGTCATTTCCAAAATAGATTCTCCTGTGGTTTATGTAGTTGCTGTAACGCACATCTGCAAATGCTATTAAATGCAGCTTAATCATGTGCAGATGATAATAACTACAATCAGAAAATAAAAAGAGGTAAAAGAAAAGAATTTTATTAGTATAGAGTTTTTAGTAGTAAAAAGAAAATTTGGTGTCACTTTTAGGCTCTTATGCCCTCCATGACCAACTACATTTCCATATGTTTCAGTTAGGGATGGTCCGAACCGAGTTTGTACGGAGTTCGTAATCCGAACCATCCGCAATGATTATCTCTGTCTGCCCGCTCCATGCAGCGGGCGGATCCAGCGGGAGGAACGCCTGGAAAACTCGGATACAGCCATAGCCATAGGCTGTATCCCAGTTTTCTAGGCGGTCCTCCCGCTGGATCCGCCCGCTGCACGGAGCGGGCAGACAGCGGTAATCCGATGCCGAGCGTTCGGGTTCAGCCGAACCCGAACCTCGGCGGGTTCGGACCATCCCTAGTTTCAGTGCATGCATATTTAAAAGCTATATAAAGTTCCTATTCTTCTGTTATTAAAATAATTATTGCGTCCTTTTTCTGTGATGCAAGTCCCCATGTGGTTAATGTGCGCAGTGATGGTACTCTGGATTCATGTGTTTCAGATAAATAATAATGGTAAGAATCATATTAGTCTGAAACTCGCCAGTCACTTGCTTTTTTATCCTGATGCATTTGTGTGCCTTTGCTGTCAGTTTTCTTTAATAAAGTTTGGAAGTTTATTTGAAAAAAGCATGACAAATTATATAGTTTAATCTTGTTCACATTTTTCTATTTTCCATTTGTAACTTTACAATATTATACAATTGTGTATACAATGCTGACAATCAGGACGCCCTGTCAATACAGTTGTGTACTATTCTGTCTAATCTTGTACATGATATGATTCATTATGTCATTGGGTGATGCTGTCCTATTCCCAGTATATGTTATGTTAGGGGCATTTGTCTGGTGACATTCTCATAGGATTACTTTAATCCCCCTGCTCTATTCATACAGTATATTCTCATATGGGTACACGTGCAGGGTTCTATTTAGCACTGCATTGTATTCATGACAGCACTTAAGTCAGATATCTAAGATACATCCCCCATGGAATTTCCTCTAACCTCATACCTCCTCATACATTAGCATATGTACCATCATTGCATCCCTAAAACTTATCAAAGTGTAGGAGGACATGATTATCTATACATTGCCTGCTTGGGGTGTATAGAGAGGCGGTCCTATATTTTTTTGTTCTGCCTCTCTTGGGGGTGTGACACTGGCATACTTCATGCACGGGATGTGATGCCATTACTGAAAATACACATCCACCTGTACTAGCCACCAGTTTTGGTGAAAGTTAGTCAGATGATGTCAGGCGGAACAGAAGTTCCAACACACCTGATGCAAGTTGTGGGGTGGGCTATTTAAAGATTGAAGGGGCCAGTATGCATTCACATCCTAGATTGACTGTATCCAGATGTCTTAGGTGGCATGTTCATACTAGTGAAGTTTGTGGTAAGATTTATGCTTTGCAGACCTTCATAAGTCATTTTTGCTACTGAGCATACCAAATGATGTTGTTATTTACTGGGTAGGCCACAGGTTCATACATCCGATCAGTGGTGTAGCTATAAGGGTCGCAACGGTCACCATGGCAACCAGGTCCCTAGCTACAGGGGGCCCGCTGGGCTCCCTCACCACTTCCTGCCTCTCTGCAGTCCTCCCGAATCAGCTGTGATAATGGCAGCCGATTCGGGAGAAGAGCATTGAGCCAGGCTGCCCAATGCTGCAGTGTGGGGTCCTGAGTCCTCCCCATTACCTGTTTTCTGCTGCCCTCTGCAGTCCGTGCAAGGGGGAGGGGGGAGGGGCGGGAGAGCATGGTCCGGCACCAGCAGGAAGAGGAAGCAGGAGGAGGGGAGTCATGGAGCTGCTGATAAAGTTTCCTCATTTAAGTAAGTGTCTGTGTGCTGAGTGTGCTCTGTAAGCCAAGTGTGCTCTGTGTGCTGAATGTGCTGAGTGTGCTCTGTCTGCTGAGTATGCTCTGTCTGCTGAGTGTGCTCTGTGTGCTGAGTATGCTCTGTCTGCTGAGTGTGCTCTGTGTGCTGAGTATGCTCTGTCTGCTGAGTGTGCTCTGTGTGCTGAGTGTGTGCTCTGTGTGTGCTGAGTGTGCTCTGTGTGTGCTGAATGTGCTGAGTGTGCTCTGTGTGTGCTGAGTGTGCTGAGTGTGCCCTGTGTGCTGAGTGTGCTCTGTGTGCTGAATGTGCTGAGTCTGCTCTGTGTGTAAAGTTTCCTCATTTAAGTAAGTGTCTGTGTGCTGAGTGTGCTCTGTAAGCCAAGTGTGCTCTGTGTGCTGAATGTGCTGAGTCTGCTCTGTGTTCTGAGTGTGCTCTGTCTGCTGAGTATGCTCTGTCTGCTGAGTGTTGCTCTGTGTGCTGAGTGTTGCTCTGTGTGCGGAGTGTGCTCTGTGTGTGCTGAGTGTGCCCTGTGGGCTGAGTGTGCTGAATGTGCTTTGTGTGTGCTGAGTCTGCTCTGTGTGCTGACTGTGCCCGGTGTGCACTGTGTGCTGAATGTGCTCTGTGTGTGCTGAGTCTGCTCTGTGTGCTCTGGCTGCTGATCATGCTCTGTGTGCTGAGTGTGTTCTGTGTGCTGAGTGTGTGCTGAATGTGCTCTGTGTGTGCGCTGTGTGTGCAGAGTGTGCTGACTGTGCTCTGTGTGTGCTGAGTGTGCTCTGTATGCTGTGTGTGTCTGTGTGCACTGAGTGTGTCTGTGTGTGCAGTGTGCTGAGTGTGCTGTGTGCTCTGTGTGTGCTGAGTGTGCTCTGTGTGCTCTGTGTGCTAAGTGTGCTCTGTGTGTGCTGAGTGTGCTCTGTGTGTGCTCTGTGTGTGCTATTTGTGTGCTGAGTGTGCTCTGTGTGTGCTCTGTGTGTGCTCTGTGTGCGCTCTGTGTGTGCTCTGTGTGCGCTCTGTGTGCGCTCTGTGTGCGCTCTGTGTGCGCTCTGTGTGCGCTCTGTGTGCGCTCTGTGTGCGCTCTGTGTGCGCTCTGTGTGTGCTCTGTGTGTGCTCTGTGTGCTCTGAGTGTGTCTGTGTGCTCTGTGCTCTGAGTGTGTGTCTGTGCTGTGTGCGTGTTTGTGTGTGACTGCGCTCATCCAAAGGGATGGGGGGGGGGGGGACCCAAGCAAAAATTTTGCACCAGGGCCCATTAGCCTTCAGCTACGCCCCTGCATCCGATCTAGGCCGAACTAGAGATATTTATCCTTATTTTTGGATGCCAGTGGCCTTATCTGGTGAGTCGTTTGCCTCTCCTGGTATGAGTGATCTGCACAATATCATTGTATTTAGAGATAAGCAAATTTACAGTAAAAATTAAGCAAATTGCTTAGTTAGCTCAGCAGTCGGCTTATCAGTTGGGTGCCTTTGAAGTCTGTGCCGCTGCTCTCTGCGTTTTGGGAATAGCTGATCCAGTCCTGGGGTACATTTCGCAGGACTGAATCCAGCTTTTCCAGGTACCCGGAGGAGAGCATCACGGCTTTAACCCCTTAACCCCTTGCCGCAAAATGACGTTTGGGGAACGTCATGTAAAGTAGGTAGTTAATGCAACATGACGTTCCCCAAACGTCATGTTGTTCCTGCCTCCCCCCGCTGTCGGTAAGTGAGATCGGGCAGCGGGAGGAGGCAGTATCACACCACATCCTCCCGCTGCCTCTGCCCGGAAGGGGAGCCGCGCTCCCCCCGGGCAGTTAACCCCATAAACGGCGCGGTTGATGCGACCGCAGCATCTATGGGGGAGATGTGATGTTTGCCGCCGATCTAGCGGCGGGAGGAGGCTGCAGCACGTTGCCTCCTCCCGCCGCCACGGTGGGGGGAGATGAAAATGTAATAATCAGACCCCAGATCAGCCCCCCTAGTGCCCCGATCACTAAGCCACTCCCTCCCCGGGCGGCCATCAGATCCAAGAGGTAGCGGAGAGATCCAGAGGTAGCGGAGAGCATGGGGCAGTAATCGGGGACCCCCCTGTGGGGTCCCGGAACAGGCAAACGGCGGAATATACTATATACCGCTGATCGCCTGTTCCCAGTGCTGCCGCACTTTTTATCCAGAGACCAATTTGGTCTCTGTCACTGAACTATGATTACTGTGATAGAAAATATCACAGTAATCATAGTAATACAGTGAAAATTAATGTATAAAGTACAAAAAGTGACAAACATACAAAATAATAAAACACACACTTTTTATTATAGTAATAATTGCAGTTTACTCCCAAATTACCCCTAACCTCCCAGATTACCCGTAACCACCGCACGTTGCCCATAACCGCCCCAGGTTGTCCGTAATCACGCCAGATTGGACGTAACCACCGCACGTTGCCCGTAACAACCGCACATTGCACGTAACCACCGCACGTTGCCCGTAACAACCGCACATTGCACGTAACCACCGCACGTTGCCTGTAACAACCGCACATTGCACGTAACCACCGCACGTTGCCCGTAATCACGCCAGATTGCACGTAACCACCGCACGTTGCCCCTAACCGCCCCAGGTTGCCTGTAATCACACCAGATTACCCGTAACCACCGCACGTTGCCTCTAACCGCCCCAGGTTGCCCGTGATCACACCAGATTACCCGTAACCACCGCACGTTGCCCCTAACCGCCCCAGGTTGTCCGTAATCACGCCAGATTACACGTAACCACCGCACGTTGCCACTGACCGCCGCACGTTGCCACTGACCGCCGCACATTGCCACTGACCTCCGCACATTGCCACTGACCGCCACACATTGGCACTGACCACCGCACGTTGCCTCTAACCACCGCACACTGCCTCTAACCACCCCAAATTGCCAAAGACCCCCTCCAGATTGCCGTAACCAACCCAAATTACATATAAGCACTTCAGTTTATCCGTAACCAACCCAGATTGTCCGTAACCACCCCACGTTGGCCGTAACCACAGCAGGTTACCTGTAACCACCCCAAATTGTCTGTAACCACCGCAGATTACCCGTAACCACCGCAGATTACCCGTAACCACCCCACATTACCTGTAATCTAATTTTTTTATTGTATTTTAGTAACTGCGCTATTCTAATAACTGTTTCTAGCTGCGGTTTTGCTCCAGCAAATTGGCGCTCCCTTCCTTCTGAGCCCCTCTGTGTGCCCATACAGGGGTTTATGCCCACATTTGGGGTACCGTTCTACTCAGGAGAACCTGCGTTACAGATTTTGGGGTACATTTTCTCTCCTGTTCCACGTGAAATTTAGAAATTTCCAAATTCGAGTTTTTCATTTTTACTGTCTACTTTTGAATACTTTCCTCTAATACCTGTGGGGTCAAAATGCTCACCACACCACAAGATGAATTCTTTGAGGGGTGTACTTTCCAAAATGGAGTGACTTATGGTGGGATTTCACTCCGCTGGCACTACAGGGGCACTGCAAACACACCTGGCGCTCAGAAACTTCTTCAGCAAAATCTGCACTGAAAAAGCTAATTGGCACTCCTTTCCTTCTGATCCCTGCTGTGTGCCCATAGAGTGGTTTATGCCCACATATGGGGTACCGTTCTACTCAGGAGAACATGCGTTATAAATTTTTGGGTACATTTTTTCTCCTTTTCCTCGTCAAATTGAGGAATTTCAAACTAAACAAACATATTATTGGAAAAATTCGAGTTTTTCTATTTTACTCTCTACTTTTAAATACTTTCCTCTAATACCTGTGGGGTCAAAATGGTCACCACACCCCAAGATGAATTTTTTGAGGGGTGTACTTTCCTAAATGGGGTGACTTTTGGGGGGGTTCTATTCTGCTGACACTACAGGGGCACTACAAACGCACCTGGCGCTCAGAAACTACTTCAGCAAAATCTGAACTGAAAATGCTTATTGGCGCTCCTTTCCTTCTGAGCCCGGCTGTGTGCCCTTACAGTGGTTTATGCCCACATATGGAATACCGTTGTATTCAGGAGAACCTGTGTTACAAATTTTGGGGTGCGGATTTTCTCATGTTCCTTGTGAAATTGAGAAATTTAAAACTAAACAAACATATTATTGGAAAAATTCAAGTTTTTCATTTTTACTGTCTAATTTTAAATACTTTCCTCTAATACCTGTGGGGTCAAAATGGTCACCACACCCCAAGATAAATTCTTTGAGGGGTGTACTTTCCAAAATGGGGTGACTTTTGGGGGGTTTCTCTTCTGCGGACACTACAGGGGCGCTGCAAACGAACCTGGCGCTCAGAAACTTCTTCAGCAAAATCTGCATTAAAAAAAGCTAATTAGCGCTCCTTCCCTTCTGAGACCGGCTGTGTGCCCATACAGTGGTTTACACCCACATATGGGGTACCGTTTTATTCAGGAGAACCTGCGTTACAAATTTTGGCATGCTTTTTTTCTCATGTTCCTTTTGAAAATGAGAAACTTTAATTTAAACGTATATATTATTTGAAAATTTAAATTTTCGATTTTTTTTTTACGGCCTAATTGTGAATACTTTCCTTCAGCCCCTGTAGGGTTAAAATGCTCATTATACCCCTAGATTAATTCTTTAAGGTGTCTAGTTTCCAAAATGGGGTCACTTATGGGGTTTTTCAGTATACAAGCCTTCTAAATCCATTTAAAAAAAGAACTGGTCCCTAAAAAAAATCAGTTTTGGAAATTTTCACAAAATGTGATAATTTGCTAATAAATTTCTAAGCCCCATAACACCCTAAAAAAGTAAAATATGTTTCCCAAATTATGCCACAATAAAGAGGACATATTGGTAATGTGATTTAGCAACTAATTTATGTGCTATGACTTCCTTTTTTAGAAGCAGAGAATTTCAGAAGTTCATAAAATGCTAAATTTTCAAATTTTTCATGATATTTTAATGTTTTTCACAAAAAATACACAAAGTAGTGACCAAATTTTGCTACCAATATAAAGTGTCATATGTGACGAAAAAAAACAATCTCAGAATCGCTAGCATACGTTAAAGCATCACTGAGCTATAAGCGCATAAAGTGAGACAGGTCAGATTTTGAAAAATGAGCCTGGTCATTAAGGCCAAAACAGACTTTAGAGGCAAAGGGTTAAAGACAGAGCCAATTTCGTTTTTTGCACTTCTGTTTTTTTTTCTCCTCCTTGTGCTTAAAAGGCCATAGCAGTTCTCACCTAGAGACCCACATGAGCCCTTATTTTTTGCGCCACTAATTTTACTTTGCAATGACAGGCTGATTTTTTTCATTAAAAACACTGCAAAACCAGAAAAAAATAAATGTGTGGTCAAATTGAATTGAAAACATTTTTTTGTTTGTTTGGGGGGTATTTGTTTTTACGCTGTTCGCCCTGGGGTAAAACTGACTTGTTATATATGTTCCTCAAGTCGTTATGATTACAAAGATATGTAACATGTATAACTTTTCTTTTATCTAATGGCTTGTAAAAAATTCAAACCATTGTAAATATAAATATGTTCCTTAAAATCGTTCTATTCCCAGGCTTATAACACTTTTATTCTTTGGTCTATGGGTCTGTGTTAGGTGTCATTTTTTGTGCCATGATGTTTTCTTTCTATTGGTACCTTTTTGATTGCTTTTTATTACAATTTTTCTGAATTTGATGCGACCAAAAATGTGCAATTTTCGACGTTGGTATTTTTTGCGCTTATGCTGTTTACCTTGCGAGATCGGGAATGAAATAAATTAATCATTTGGGCGATTACGCACGCGGCGATACCAAACATGTTTATTTATTTATTTATTGTTATTTATAACATGGGGAAAGGGGGATGATTTGGACTTTTATTAGGGGAGGTTTTCTCACATACTAGAAGCCCCCCTGGGGGATTTCTAGTATATGCACACTGATCTCTCATTGTGATCTATGCTGTAGAGTTATACAGCATAGATCAATGAGATAGGCACTCGATTGCTTTCGGCTGCTGAAGCCAAAAACAACCGAGTGCCAAGTCGGGATCAGCACCATTACGGCGCAGACCCCGTCCGGCAGAGGATGTCCCAGGGGGGGCGATCCACCCCACTAGACCACCAG
This sequence comes from Dendropsophus ebraccatus, assembly GCF_027789765.1. NCBI lineage: Eukaryota > Metazoa > Chordata > Amphibia > Anura > Hylidae > Dendropsophus > Dendropsophus ebraccatus. The sequence goes on from NC_091454.1 coordinate 125,434,585, forward strand.
GTATGAGGGACAGCAAGCAATCAGATGCAGCTGTCAACTTTCACAGCTGCATCTGATTGCTTGATTAGCGGGCACGGCGATCGGACCGTGCCCGCTAACAGCCGTTGTCCCGGGCTACACCCTGGACCGCGGCGGTTCAGATCGGGGTCCCCGAGCCTCCCCCCCCTCTGAAGTCCCCGAGGCGACCACAGGGCGTAAATATACGGCCTGTTTCGTCAAGGGGTTAAGGGCGGCCAACTGATAAGCCGACTGCTGAGCTAACAAAGCAATTTGCTTAATTTTTACTGTAAATTCACTCATCTCTAATTGCAGTCCATTTATGTCCATTTTACTATGAAACAGGCTCAGGACCAGATGCATGAAATTTTGAGACGCAGTGATCATGTGGCTCTTATGCAGTCTTTTGCCTATATGGTTGAGTAACATTTTGCTTTTCTGTTCATGAACATCTTACTGATGTTTACCCTATCTAATGTTTACATCTAGCACCACCTACGCATCTGTTATGCTTTCTATTTGGACTATTCATTGTTTATTGTATTCCCTATTATAGTGCCATAGGCATTAAGATATAAACTTACCATCTTATGTTCAGTGATGAACTCAGAAAATCAAGCTAAGGCAAATGCGTTGGGACAAAATAAAGTAATGAAATAAACATTTAGGGAATTCTTTATTCCCCACAGTACATTAAAATTAACTTAGGTTTCTACAATACATTTTGCTTTAGTCTATTACGGCATAAGGTGTTCTCTATTGATGCTGGCGGTATGGTTACATTACCTGTTTCACATGGATTGTAAATAAAATAAATCACTTCTTGTCTAAGTGTGTTTATATCTATATTTTGTCTGTTTTTGTATCATACTGTAGGTTACCCTGCTCTATCCCTCACCTATCCATCAGGGAGGGAAAGGCACTGTGGTTTGGGACAGCTACAAGGGCTGGGTACTCCAAGAGGCAAGGAAAGAGGAGAGGCTTTTTTTGTTGGTTAGGGGACACTACTTCTTCAACCCCTGCACTCCAATCTATCTTGCCTACGATTTACTGTATGATATTCGTCATTCTGGTTTGAGTATCTCAGTTACTTACTTTTTTAATTGTCTTATTAAATGCTATTAAAATAGGTGATTGATTTAGGGCCTAGTGGTGGGACATCCTGTTGTGTGCAAGCTCACTTTTGGACATTAAAACCTATTAGAAGTCCTAAGAGTATCTGAGTAATAAGAATCATTGTTAGAACCCGGGAAAGGTGAATGCTCCAAGTGAAATCTAGTTCTCACAACCAGTTAGTGCTATTACATTAACTACATGTCTTACAAACATTTATTTTGCGAAGGATTGATGGATCTTCTATAATTTAAGTGTTTGCATAAACACAGAGAAGTCAATCATGTCACAAGTAGAAAACCAGCCGCACTCACCCATATATGCTTTTCATTGACTTTTATTTTAATGAAACTATATCACATATAACGTGCAGACATCAACAGACAGACAACAGCTGGGTGCATGGTGACAGTGCTTTCGAGTTCACATTGTGCTTCTGCGGACCACGCTATGAAACAGATTTTATACTGAGAGAACAAATACAGCACATTTGCTGCAGTGTTGCTTTAACTTCAAATATTATTCAGCAACTATCTCTAAAATACAGGCAAAAGAAGACATATTTGGTCAGCTCTCCTAGAACACCATTCACACTATGCAGGAGCACGCTGCCATGGCTGAAATTGCAAACACACAAAAATACAAAAAGTGCAACAGCTCACCGCTAATGGCAAAATACAGACCCAATATAGATATGAAATTCACTAAAAGCAAACTGCTAAAAAATTATCCATAAAATAATGTGGCTCTTAGTTACCATTTGCAAATAGTGTAAACTATCCTACCACATTAAGGTGACCTCATGGCGGGATGGTCCTACACTGTACTTTGGCCTCTCCATGGCATATAATAAGCCTATGCTCTGAGCATGCAGGATCCATCTAATACTGGCAAATCCTTGGTGGGATGGATGGAGTGCACAACCAAGTAGAGGCAGCAATCTGGAAGACAGGCAAAAAGACAAATTTGGTCACCTCTACTAAAACACCATTCACACTAGGCAGGAGCACATTAGGTAGGAGCACCCAGGTGGTGTATTGTTTTTGCCAGTATTAGATGGCTCCTGCATGCCCAGAGCATATGTTTATTATATGCCATGGAGAGGCCAGAGTACAGTGTAGGTCCATCCCGGCATGAGGCCACCTTAACTACACTATTTGCAAATGCTAAGAGCCTCATTATTTTTATGGAGTTTTTGGGGGGCAGTCGGGGGGGGGGGGCTGCTTTTAGTAATTTTCATATCTGTATTGAGTCTGTATTTTGCCATTAGTAGTAAGCTGTTGCACTTTTTGTGTTGTTGTGTGTATCTCTAAAATACCTGCTGAAGCTATTTGCATAGCCTTTAATACTGGTTCTGACATCTTCCCTATACTGAACCTTTTTGACTGGAAAAGCTGTTTGCATGGCAATAGGGCTACCCTGAGGTCATTTGATCTTTCCTCCTTATTGCCATGTGGCTGAAAATATATTAGCAGGTTCAGCCAAATTGAACCACCTGAGGTTCAAATTCACACCAAAACAAACCTTTAGAGTTTGGATTTAATCTTGGTTCAATGAGTTCAGTTTGCTCATCTCTGTTGATGGAAATAAAGCAACAAAAGTGTATGTTTTCCATTTTAATGGTGCGTTCACACCTACAGGATCTACAGCTGATTTTCTGCAGCATTTTTCATTTAAATAACTGAACACAGCATCAAATCTGCTGCAGATCCTGTAGGTGTGAACGCACCCTAAGATTGAATGTGGAGAAGAGTGAATTTATTAGTGGACTTTTTTGGAAGAAACTAATCCTTGATTTAAGATCTTCAGTTACAGAATTGTCCTGCATACTTCACTTGAGCAATAAATAAGTGAAGCCTTCATTCTCTTTTATTATCAATTTCATGTGATTTTGTACACTATCACTTTCCATAGGTATTCACGAAAAAAAGGAAAACAAGGAGAAATTGGTCAACTCTTTGCAATAGGATTTATCATAAACTACTGTATGAGACATATAAGTAAATACCATGAAGTCACATAATGCAGTTGGCATGTCGGACACTCAGAAGATGTAGTGCCTTTAAAACAGAATAAAGGTAAAATAATAGAGAAAAACAAAATGAATGAGAAGAAAATAAAGGTGTCTAATTGAAATGCTTTGGCTTTTTCACATTGTATTCATATAGTAAAATGCTTATCTTGCATTTCTTATAAGTATTTACTTAAAACGTTGCTCACTGAATTCCCCATAGCAAACTTTATGCTTCCTGTACCTTGAACATTAACCTAATTTCATTTACTAATAAGCACTTTATCATTTGCATATGCAGCAACAAAAATGTAAGAACATGACACATAGCTAAAGCTAAAAGAGCCTTAAACTTCTGCATTATTATTTTTCTTTACTTTTTCAGTAAATTCTCACAGGAACATTGCTCCAAACAATCTGCAGGCAAATCCACAAGATAGTTCTAAACTGTGCACATTTGCTACAAAATTGGTGTTGATTTACAATGTGGATTTTTCTCTATATTATGCAATAACGGGTTTTAAAATCAATATGCAATAAAAGTTGAGATGTCGTGGACTTACAGTAAATATTCATGGCACAATTTCTGTCAGTTTCTGTATAGAAAAGTTCCATACTATTTGTTAAAATCTCACCCACCTGCCTTGTACTGTGCCGTGCAGCAGATTAAAAAAAAAAAATCTACTGGAGAAATGATCATTAAATCAATGCAGTGAGAATTTTACAGCTGCATCCAACCACACGTATTTGCTGGACCTATTACAGTGGAAGTACTTGGCCAGGTATGCTTGAATGGCTATAAAGTCAGAGAGGAGCTGTGTGTCCGAATAGCATTTAATTTGGGATCTCTGTATTTGGGATATCTGAAATCTTATTATGTTGTGATTAGAGACGAGCAAGTATACTCATCCTAGTATACTATTTGAGAATTGGGGTGCTTGAAAGTTCTCAATACTCGAATGGGTACCACATGGTGCTTGAGTGAAATTGATAGTCTCTTCCCTGCATGTTTAGCGGTTTAATGTCCAGGGAAGCTGATGGGAGATCCTGCAAGGCAGCATAATCTGGAATTTGTGTCCAATTTATCATTTGCGACTTTTAAAAAAGTCACAAGAGCTGGTGCAGGCTTACGTCTGGTCAGTACCAGGCGAATATGTTTACGACTTTTTTGCAACCTTTTTACTTAGACGCACTATGACAGTGTGACTTAAATGACACATAAATCACACACAATATATTGGAACAAAGATACCAACTCACATTAGCATAGTCATACACATTAGACGCTTAGTAAATCTCCCCAATTGTCCCCCACAACATACAAGTATTATAGGGAATACTGAAAGTGGTATACTTCTAGGCAGTAATCCACAAAAAACAAAAGTTCTTTTTAGAATTAGTGTTATCCCTGAAAAAAAGTGTGGGACAGGGTAGTAGTGGTGGTGCTGCTGAGTGAGTATACACCTTTGTATACTGTGTGTAATTTGCTCACAAAACATGGGTAAGACCAGAGAAAGGGGATGAGGACGTGGATATAGTAATGAGGATGATGGCAGAGGCCATGGGCCTGGACATGGTGAAACAGAGCCTGCTGCTCCTGATGGAGAAAAAAATCCTCTCAGGTCCCTTCCCTGATGGTGAAATAATAGTTGAGGAGGCAGTGGATTAGATTGTGTGCACCAATTCCCCAAGAATTCACCTTCTGCTGTCTCAGGGTAATGAGGACAGTGGGGACTGGCAAGTCGTGTTGGTGAGTGAGATTGCTCTAAGGGCAGCAAGTAGAGGGGACATCTCCCATCCCCAGTGCTGCACATCCTAACAGCACTGAGAGCTCTGACAAGACTGGATGAACAGACTTTTATCTGCTGCTGTATTCTCATTTAGACCTCTACATGGTATTTGTATTTTAGCTACTGATGATTTAATTACCTTTTCCACAAGGGCCCTGTGGATTTATTTTATTTTATTCTATTTTTTATATTTTATTATGTGTGATTTAATTTTAGCAGCCTGTTCATTGTGTCTTGAGGGCTGTTTTTTTCTTGTTTTTAAGTAAAGGGGCCAAACAGAATTTAAAACTGCCTGGGATAAACATATATCTATCCTAAGAAAATAAGAAAGGAAACTATACTATAGGGGCAGACTTGGCAGATGGGCCAAGTGGTCTTTTTCTGCTGACAATCTTCTATGTTTCTGTTTCTAATGAAGAGGGTCACAGCAGACTTTGACCCACAATTTTTGAGGGGGTCACATTAGACTCTCACACACAATTTTTGGGAAGGTCACACCAGACTGTTGCCCACAGTTCTTAAGAGAGTCACACCAGACTCTAGTCCAAAATTTTTAACAAAATCATCACCAGGCGCTCTCTCACAATTATAAGGAGTGTTACAACAGGCTCTTTCCCACAATTTTTAACAGAGTCACCACTAGGCTCTCTCCCACAATTGTAATGAATATGCAAAAAGAGGAGACCGTGGAGCCTCATTTCACTAGGATTTCACTGCATTGAGCCCTTTAACCCCTTAGGGACCAAGCCTATTTGGGCCTTAATGACCAGGCTCATTTTTCTAAATCTGACCTGTCTCACTTTATGCGCTTATAGCTCAGTGATGCTTTAACGTATGCTAGCGATTCTGAGATTGTTTTTTTGTAACATATGGTACTTTATGTTAGTTGCAAAATTTGATCACTGTCTTGTGTTTTTTTTGTGAAAAACATCAAAATATCATGAAAAATTTAAAAAATATACACTTTACGAACTTTGAAATTCTTTGCTTCTAAAAAAGAATGTCACATGACAAAAATTCGTTAGTAAGTCACATTATGAATATGTCCTCTTTATTCTGGCTTCATTTCGTAAACATATTTCACTTTTTTAGGGTGTTATGGGGCTTAGAAATGTATCAGCAAATTATGAAATTTTCATGAAATTTCCAAAACTGATTTTTTTTTTAGGCACCAGTTCTTTTTTTAAGTTGATTTAGGAGGCTTGTATATTGTAAACCCCCATAAGTGACCTCATTTTGAAAACTAGACACCTTAAAGAATTAATCTAGGGGTATAATGAGCATTTTACCCTACAGGGGCTGGAGGAAAGTATTCACAATTAGGCCGGAAAAAAATGGAAAATAGAAATTTTCCAATTATATATTTGTTAAGATTAAAGTATCTCATTTTCATAAGCAACATAAGAGAAAATGCACCCCAAATTTTGTAATGCAGGTTCTCCGGAGTACAATGGTACCCCATATGTGGGCGTAAACCACTGTATGGGCACACAGCGGGGCTCAGAAGGGAAGGAGCGATAATTAGCATTTCCAGTGCAGATTTTGCTGAAGAATTTTCTGAGCGCCAGGTGCGTTTGCAGCTCCCCTGTAGTGTCAGCAGAATAGAACCTCCTCAAAAGTCACCACATTTTGGAAAGTACACCCCTCAAAGAATACATCTTGTGGTGTGGTGACCATTTTGACCCCATATGTACAAGAGGAAAGTATTCAAAAGAAGACGGTAAAAATGAAAAAATAGACTTTTTCCAATAATATGTTTGTTTAGTTTGAAATTTCTTAATTTCAAGAGGAACAGGGGAGAAAACTCACCCCAATATACGTAACGCAGGTACTCCTGAGTAGAACAGTACCCCATATGTGGGCATTAAACACTGTATGGGCACACAGCAGGGCTCAGAAGGAAGGGAGCGCCAATTAGCATTTTCAGTGCATGATTTTTCTGAAGAAGTTTCTGAGCGCCAAGTGTGTTTGCAGAGCCCCTGTAGTGTCAGCAGAATAACCCCCCCCCCAAAAAAAAAGTCACCCCATTTAGGAAAGTACACCCCTCAAAGAATTTATCTTGGGGTGTGGTGACCATTTTGACCCCACAGGTATTGGAGGAAAGTATTCAAAACTAAACCGTAAAAATGAAAAAAATTATTTTTTTCAATAACATGTTTGTTTAGTTTGAAATTTCTCAATTTTATGAGGAACAGGGGAGAAAACTCACCCCAATATATGAAACGTAGGTTCTCCTGAGTAGAACAATACCCCATATGTGGGCATAAACCACTGTATGGGCACACAGCAGGCCTCAGAAGGAAGGGAGCGGCAATTAGCATTTTCAGTGCATGATTTTGCTGAAGAAGTTTCTGAGCGCCAGGTGCGTTTGAGGTACCCCTGTAGTGTCAGCAGAATAGAACCCCCCCAAAACTCACCCCATTTTGGAAAGTACACCCCTCAAAGAATACATCTTGGGGTGTGGTTACCATTTTGACCCCACAGGTATTGGAGGAAAGTATTCAAAACTAAACCGTAAAAATGAAAAAATAGAATTTTTCCAATAACATGTTTGTTTAGTTTGAAATTTCTCAATTTCACAAGGAACAGGGGAGAAAACTCACCCCAATATATGTAACGCAGGTTCTCCTGAGTAGAATGGTACCCCATACATGGGCATAAACCACTGTATAGGCACACAGCAGGGCTCAGAAGGGAAGGAGTGTAATTTTAGTTACAGGCAATATGTGGGGGTTTACGGGCTATCTGGGGTGGTAATGGACAATCTCGGGGTGTTTACTGGCTATCTGAGGTTGCGAAAGGGAATCTGCTCTGGTTATGGGCAATCTGGGGTGGTTACGAGCAGTCTGTGCCAATCTGGGTAGGTTACGGGCAATCTGGGGTGGTTACGGGCAATCTGGGGTGAATACGGGCAATCTGGGGGTGTTTACTGGCTATATGGGGGGTAAGGGCAATCTGGGGGTGTTAACTGGCTATCTGGTGGTGTTTACTGGCTATCTGGGAGTGTTCACTGGCTATCTCGGGTGGTGACAAGCAATCTGGTGGTGTTCACTGGCTATCTGGGGTGGTGACGGGCAATCTGGGGGTGTTCACTGGTGATATGGGGTGGCGACGGGCAATCTGGGGTGGCGACGGGCAATCTGGGGTGGCAACGGGCTGTCTGCGATGGTTACGGGCAATCTGTGGTGGTTACGGGCTGTCTGCGATGGTTACGATCTGTCTGGGGGGATTACAGGCAATCTGGGGGGGTCACGGGCAATCTGTGGAGGTGGCGGGCAATCTGGGGTGGTTACAGGTAATCTGGGGTGGTTATAGGTAATCTGGGGTGGTTACGGGTAATCTGGAGTGGTTACAGCTAATCCAGGACGGCTTTTGACTTTGGTGACAGGGGTAAAAAAGTGCCGACACCATTTGGAACAAGCGATCAGCGGTATATAGTATATACCACTAATCGCTTGTACTGGGACCACACTGGGTGGTCCCTGATCATTGCCCCATGCTCTCTGTCACCTCTGGTGGTGGAGAGAATGGAGCTTTGATCATTTTTTGGAATCCATCACTGTGAACAGATGGTGGCGGCCAGGAAGGGGAGGGTCAGTGACCAGTTCACTAGGGTTAATTCTGGGGACGGGGGGGGGGACATGTTTTCATTTCCTCTCACTGTGGATTCACTGTGAGAAGAGATGAAAGCGTTCAGCTGCGCTGGCATTGCCCATTACCGGTGGCCGCCGTTATACTGGTAATAACGGCGATCGCCGGTGAGGAGACTGGCCGGGACTGACCCCACATTCTACCCCAACCTCTCAGCTACCTCCGATAGCTGAGAGGAGGGGGCTGCAGGCATTACCGGCGGCGCTGCACTATTCTGCGCCATCGCTATAAAGAGCTGATGGCAGCAGAATAGAGCCCATTAGTGATCGACGTAAAAATCTGTATCGGCGGTCACTAATAACATAATACATGTATTCTCTGGGTCGCTATGGTTACGGCGATACCACATTTGTGTAGGTTTTTTTTTAACTATTACCGCTTTGGCGCAATAGAAACTATCTTCCTAGCAAAAACCCACAAATAATAATATAATAATAATAATTTTTATTTATATAGCGCCAACAGATTCCGCAGCACTTTACAATTCTGGGGGTACATACATAGACAGAAATCAGACATTACAGAGATATACATATAATTATCCATACATGAGGAGTGAGATCCCTGCTCGCATGCATGAGCTTTCAAAAACTGTCGCCACTTGCAAGATCCATAGCGTTCTTATCTTTTGCGCGACAGAGCTGGTTTGGGGCTTATTTTTTGTGGGAAGATCTGTCGTTTCTATTGATACCAAGTTTTATATGTATATGACTTTTTGATCTCTTTTATAACGTATTTTCTAAAGCAGATAAAATACTGCTATTCTGGTACGTTTTTTAAAATTTTTTTTTACAGCGTGTGTCGTGAGGTGTAATTATTGGTATAGTTTTATAGATTGGGTCGTTACAGACGTAACAATACCAAATAAGTAAAGGATTTGTGTTTTTGATCACTTTTATGTCAACTTTTATTGTGTATGGGGAATGTAATGCATTTTTATTATTGGGGGGGGCTGTGTTGTATCATGCCTCATGCTGACAGGCAATAGCCACGGCCATCCCTGTCAGCATGAGGCATCACCATGGTGACCCCGGGGACCTTCATTAGGACCCCCGATCACCATGGAGACCACCAGGACATCAGACAGCGCCGCGGGACATCACGATCACGTAAGTGACCCACGGCGCCGACCGGGACCCACCAGCACGTGTTAGATGCCGCTGTCATGGTTTCACAGCGGCATTTACCGGGTTAAACTGCTCGGAGCGGAGAATCCTCCGCTCCGGGTAGTTACAGGAGGGTGTCAGCGGTCACACTGACCGCTGATCACACGCTCTGCTGCCGCCGCCGGGCGGTAATTTATTGCGATGCGCCCGCCGTTAAAAGGCATACGCATCGGAATAAAGCCCATTAGTGGCCGCCGTGAATATGCGTGCGGCGGTCACTAAGGGGTTAACTAGCAGCTGACAGTGATATCTTTGGCTGGTCTCCCCTATATCTGTGATCTGTTTCTCTTAATACCATTGTAATGATGGTCACACCAGGCTCTTGTCAATAAAGCCACTGCTACACTTTTATGGTGCGTTCACACCTACAGGATCTGCAGCTGATTTTCTGCAGCAGATTTCATTTAAATAACTGAACACAGCATCAAACCTGCTGCAGATCTGCTGCAGATCCTGTAGGTGTGAACGCACCCTCAATCCTTTACATTCATTAGTTCTGACCTCTCAAAGATAATTGTAAAGGATTAATAATGTCAAATTCCTGGGCCTCTTAAAGGGGTTTCAGAAAATTGTATTTTAAATTTACCCTATTGGCTTCAACAGCTTTTCTTTTCTTCACCATTGACAAGAAATGTAAAGTAAAAAAAATGACAAATGTATTGACCCCAAGTCCTAGGCTACTGTATTGTTATTTATTACCACATTTTTGCATCACTATCCTGTTTCAGTTGTACCAAAGTCACAATAATTACATTTAAAATTAAATTTCAAATTAAATTTTAATAAAAAAAATTCTATTTCAATAAAAATTCAATTATGAGGGTCACCACCAAGCTCTCACAACCAATTAGGAGGAGGGTCGCCACCAGACTCTTGCACAAAATTTTTACTGCATGAGGCCCTCCTTTATGTGTAATGAAGGGTGTATAGGATTGCCTCTTTCCCTTAGACCTTTGACAGTCTTTGAACTCTCCATAGGCTTGTTAAGTCTACAAGTACATGCTTCACAAGTTAAACAGGATGAGTCTGACCTCATCTCTCTCATACACACACAAAAAACACAATAACAGTTACTGGTGGGTGAAGTTTGATTCCCCCCTTGCCTATGACATCTATGCTTTTTTCCTCTCCAAACAGGAACATAGTATAATCTATGTAACAGGTGAATAATAACTTAATTTCTATTTTTAACCTGTTTAAGATTATGTAAAATCTGTAAAAAATCTATTCTGTACTTCTTTAGTGGTGATTCTTTCTCCCATTTCTCTTAACACTTTAACTTTACCTCCAAATTCATTTTTGTGAGAGATCTTCTTGTAAATAGTGGACAATTCTTTTTTCTTCAAATTGATATCAATTAATAATTTTATCAATTATCATTTATTTTATCACTTCTGCCTTATACTATTGTACCTCCCTTACACATGGATCACTATTATTGGTGTTACTTAACCCTCCGTCACATACAATAGGCCTGACAGGAACATCTCTTTTATTTTCATTTCTCCTTCCTCACCAGATTGTGAGGAAATCCCCTCCCTCCAGGTAGTCTCCTGTCTCTAGCAGCTCTGTGAAACCTCATACCACAGTTGGATTGCAGAGCTTCAGGAGGACAGATATAACTGCGCTTATCTCTCAGGCTCATTGTATGTGAACACGTCACACTCAATAAGCTTGGTATTTTATGTTTTTATTCATCACAATTATTTATTTAGCTTGTTTTATGAATGTATAGCCCAAAGTGTGATAATATTTCATAGAAATAAGGCAGATTAAAAAAGAAAGTGTGCTGCTCAGGATTCCGCCCAGAAGAGGATAGTGAAAATTCACCACCTGCACCGCCTCCCAAAAGAAGTAGATGCACCACCTGAACCACGGAAAGCGGAATCAGAAGGCTTTCTAATTATGAATGTCACAAATGTCATAATGCAATCTGCCTGACACATGCAAAAATAATGTGTAATTCTTGCTCTTTGCTCTGCAAGTGTAATTTTTCTGGGGAAACTTCAGGATCTAATTCTGATTGAATATGTGTTTAATAGTACTTAAGGTACCTTAAAATTAAGTTTGTTTCCATAAATTTTCTTTGTAGAGTTTTTTGACAGAGTCGAACTGGGGACTATTTGTCGGGCGTTTTGAAATGTTTGTACTTCAGAGTTATTAGTTTTATGTTAAGTAAATGTTTGTTTTTCTTTCACCTGATTATGTGTAGTCTCTTTTATTACATCCCCATGAAGGTCACTGATCACTTTTAGAGCACTGAAATTGCAAACATTAGATATTATAGGTATTTTTCTAGCCTGCACCTGACAGTCACATTGTATGTGAACTCGTTAGAACCGATATTGTATGTGACGGAGGGTTAAGTGGGCACATTCAAACCAGGCTATACCCAATAAAACAAATTCCATTTTACGGGACAACCAATACTCAAATATCTCTATTTTTTTATTTCTTAATTTCTGAAATATTGTAATCAAACCAAAGAGATACCACATAAAGACTCATTCTGTAATAAAGATTCATGCTGTATTCTCTGCTTCAACCACATCATTTATACAATAACGTAGCTGAGGGGTTTTCGATCAATATACCACTTGATCAGATTCCAAAACCTGAAAGATACTTTATTTGTATTTTCCTACTGCTTTTCCAGTCAGAAAATTTAAGAGATATACATATCTGCCTTGCGTCAAAAATTATACCTGTAAATCTATATAAAAAAAAATTCTTAGATCAGGAAATGCTAAATGTTCTTCTAGCCTAGATTTTTACAAGACTCCTTATTTAATTCTGACTTTTCCCTTCCCCAAAATATGTCCTAACAATCCTAAATTCCTACATAACTTTTTCAAACCAAATAGAGGATAAAAATATCCGAAAAAGTCAAGAACTTTGGCATACTTACAGATTTAATAATCAGTAATGTCAACGTTTTTTCTTTAGGTAACTTATTCCAAATGTTTTTGGATTTTTGGGGAAGTTTTTTTCCAGATCTTCTGTTAGTGGTATGGAATTAATTAAATTTTATCCCCATTATATTATATTTTCATAGATTTTAATGCCTTCAATTCTTCCCCCTCAGCATTCCCCAATTTTCCTTCCAAGGGAATCATAATTGATTGATTTTTATCTTAAGCCCGGATAAAGTGACAGATAAAATTGTTTCTTCAAATGAAATTATACCTGTGAATTGCACTGATCCACCCCACCAGCCTTCCCCTCCTCACAAGTATTGAGGCTAAACTCTGCAGTGATGTCACTCTGGCACGTATCACTGCAGCACCAAATGAATATTTATGAGGGCCCAGAGAGTGGGGCAGATTAGTGCACTGAGGGTGGTAGTTCCACCCCCAGCACACCAAACCACCTAGTTAACATATTGACTTAACTTACTATTTAGCGAAAATAGTGATGTAACCAGAGCATCCCATGCACTATGGAAACATAACAGCTGGTGAGATTCTTTTAACCTGCCACTTGTTTTTCTTTATTTAAAAATACGAACAATTCTGTAAAAAGGAAAGGAAAAAAAAAAAAACAGTTTAAGATGCATTTTTGAAGCTTTGTATAAAATATTCCCTTATATGTCTTCCCAAGAATATGTGTAACAAGCATGGGCTTTTTGCAAGATTTTTAGATGCAATAGTGCTGTGGATCTCAACACTGTTGGTCTAATTATAAATGAGGCTAAGGGCCCTATTCCAACGGATGATTATCGTTCGTATAATCGTTAATGATTAACAATCTTAAACGACCGCAATTGCGAAAGTTTAGCGGTAGGCACGTTTAGGTACGCCCTTCGTCAGGAGGTTTGACCTCCTGACGAAGGGCGTACGGAAACGTGCGTTGGGGTGTTTTTGTGGGTAAGGGAGCTTCACGGCTCTATGGTATGTTGTCTTTACTTTCAGCTATGCATCATAATTTTCTTGAGGTGTTTGTTAGATAATATTTATGCACTTTGCACTTACTTTCTACCTCTAAATATTCAGTGCAAATACTCTGTGACTTATTAGTAATGCTATAAGCAAGCTTTGCCTCCACCATTTTCTGTTACAGCATGATGCACATGGCACTTTGAAATATATAAAATTTGTTGGCTAAAGCATGCACTTTATCTCATACATGACACATGCATGATCCGTGTGGACTCCCTTTCCTTATGTTGTGTTGTCTGTCTTGTGCTGTCCTCCTTTTATATATATATAAAAAAAAATTTAGAATATTTGTATGAAAATCATGTCTCTAAATAAATTGTTTAAATAAACTTTATAATTTATTTTTTCTAAAATATTGAGTTGGGGCTCAGATGTTTGAGAAAACTTTGGGGGTGGTGTATTCTTTAATACACTTTTGAGCAATTAAAACTAATTCTTTGATACCCGGTTGAGGTTATACAGCAAAAGTTTTTTGTTTGACTGCACAAATCAGTAGAGGCAAGATAACAGCTATATTATCCCACACACTGTATACAGCCGTTTACCGGATCTAGAATTGTTTTCACAATAGAAATAAAGGGCTGGCCGCACACTGGGCGTACACTGCGCAAATCAGTAGAGGCGAGATAACAGCTATATTATCGAACAATATGTTTCATTGCATTTTGACACACACACGCACATACTGTATTTATACATATACTATGAAAATTACAAGTATAAAGTGTTTGTGTGTGTGTGTATGTGTTCAATGTGATCATTCCAAGGGTGCCCAGGAGGCCAATGCATATCCTTGTTTTGTTTAAGGGGAAATCACTAGTAGCCCTATACACCGTGGCAATTACAGTCTTTGTTTTATTTTTAATCTCATGAATACCTAACAGCCAAACTGTGGGGAGATGGAATATGACAGAGCCTGTTGATAAACATTGGTTATTTTATTGCCAGGTACAAAAACTTATAGATTTTTTTCCGATTTAACTTTGAAGAAAGCAACATACTGTACAATTGTCACAATAAAAAGGAAGCGCTGGATCAACTGCATTTCATAATGGATATTGCTGCACCTGGCTGAATGTGGATCAGCGCACCAGGATTGACATATGGGTGAGATGGCTAATATTTTAACATTCTATTATCCATGAAAGAAACATGCAGCATCCAGATTCATGCCAGCCACCTGCAATGATTGGCTTTGGGATTTATTAATTATAATTGTAAATGGTAACAAGAAACTGTAATCATTTAAAGGGATTATTTCTCTAAACTGGTGTAAAAGAAAAATGAGGCTGTTGTCCCTAGCAACCAACTCCAGCTCTTGTTTTTAATAATAAAAATAGTAATCTGGTTACCATGAGCAATGGCTTTGCTGTACTGTCCAATCTCCTGCTACCTGATATTAAACATTGGTAAGCAAGTGTTTAATGCATGCAGCAAGGTCATGATCAAGAAAATCTTCCCAGAGACTCAATATATCTACATACCAAATTTTTAGTCAAATGTTCCAGAAATTTGCATACCTAATAAGAACAGACTGTGATAATGGATGATAACAGAGAACAATGGTGAGCAAGTACTGTAGACGTTCAACAGGTCAGCAGTGACATAAAAACCTTCCTGAACACTAGAGATAAGCGAATCTAAAGCAAACTCTGGTTCCTCTGTATCTAAGCATGTGTATTTGATTACTGGTGACTGCAGAAGTTGGATGCAGCCCCAGGGAGTTTGTGAAAACATGCATACAGCCTATGGCTTTATCTATGTTTCCCAGACAGCCTTAGAGCTGTATCCAACTTCTGCAGCCACTGGCAATCAAATGGTGTACGCAGGGGTTTCGGCAAACCCAACATGCTCAAGATTCGATTATCCCTAATGAATACCCAATGTACTTACATGTCCAGGGGAAAATTACCAAGCTGTCTTATAGTAAGAGTCTTTCTTGTCTATAGCAACCAATCACAGCTCAGCTTTCATTTCTCATATTACTCTGGGTTTTTTTGATGGACACAAAAACGTGGTCGACCACGTTTTTGTGTCCGTAAAAAAAAAACGATCCGTTTTAGGCTGGGTTCATACTACGTATATTTCAGTCAGTATTGTAGTCCTCATATTGCAACCAAAACCAGGAGTGGATTAAAAACACAGAAAGGATCTGTTCACACAATGTTGAAATTGAGTGGATGGCCACCATATAACAGTAAATAACTGCCATTATTTCAATACAACAGCCATTGTCTTAAAATAACAGCAAATATTTGCCATTAAATGGCGGCCATCCACTCAATTTCAACATTGTGTGAACAGATCCTTTCTGTGTTTTTAATCCACTCCTGGTTTTGGTTGCAATATGAGGACTACAATACTGACTGAAATATACGTAGTGTGAACCCAGCCTAAATACGTTTTTTTTTTATAAGTCAATGGAAAAACAGATGCACACAGTTGCATATGTTTTTTTTAATCCGTTTTTCTCAAAAAAAGGATTGCAAAAACGTAGTGTGAACCCAGCCTGAGCAGGGCCGGGTAGTACAGTATAACTGTTTTTTTGTTTTTGTTTTTTTTTAGTTTCACTGCAGTTACACTAAAAGCCTTGTGTGCCCGGAAAACCTCCTTAAATTGTTGTTATAACTTTCAAAATCTAAATCAACAGTATATGTGATAAAAAGAAAGTTTGTAATATACATTCGTTATTTTTTTGTTGTTATCATGCTGTAAAACAAAGCTGTACTTACCAGAAATCAGAGTAGTAGCTGCAATGCCCTCCAATGAGTAACAGCCACAGTGGCACTCCATGACTACCAGTCACAATGCTTCCTATAGATCCCAGCTATAATACATGTTTGTGAGTCATTGACTGTCATCATCCATTTCTTTCCTTTGTCACATGTAACAAATTACAGATTTTCTTGACTTAATTTTTATAATTTTGAATCAGAAAAGCTTGACGATGCATGACATATCATAATTTTACTGAAAAAAAAATATCTGTAAATAGTGTCAAAAAACTAGTAACATTTTTACACCGACAAAATATCTACAGTTAAACATTGGCCTCCTTCTAGCTCAGTGTTTTTCTTAGGAAATACTAATACCATAAATACCATTCTAAGACATAAAATATATAAAAATGTCCTGTAAACTTTGTAGCTCAAGCTTCTGTGGTTTTCTCACATTGTCAATCCTGGTAAATACGGAGTTAACATAGGATTTCTAGATCATGTAGCATTTTTATGGAAATAGAAATGTGGTTGTGAGTTCTAGTCCATTCAGTTTTATTTCTATTCCTATATTATTGTACTCAGCTTACAAATTTCCGCAAGCACTTTTGTATAAAATGTCAAAGAAATGCACTCAGCCATTCATAAAGTATGCCCTTTTTTAATGTAGTACAGAGGGATTTCTTTGTTGATTCTTTTATTTTCTGGAATAATACAAAAACAAAAATGTCAACAGCACATTCACAATATTCTTTAACTAGATGGGTTTCAACATAATAGAAAACTGGGATAAGTGCAAGTCAAGCCTAACAAAATAAAGAGATAAGTGGCATGCAATGGCTGGAAAGCCGTGGGCTAGAAGTTCTGAGAACATTCATTTCACAGCCTCCTTCAATTTCTCCACCTCAAATTAATGGGAAAATGTAGATCTTTTGCCTTAGCCCGTATGTGGTAGGTCATGGATGCTGTAGGATCACAAAGGAAACACTTCAATGTGTCACTGCTCCTGACAGCAGTATCCTGAACTGCTTGGCTTGTTCACTAGCTGGAAGCTATGAAAGATCCTTTATGAAGCTTGCCAACATTTTAAGAGATTCATAAGAGAACAATCTTACATCACCCCAATAAGTAAGAAACATGCAATGCATCACTAAGCAATTAAACCAGACAACTTTCTTTTTCTCATCAAATACTTTAATTGGTTTAACAATGACTAAACGTGCTTTAATATTTGCATCAACGTCATCTATAAGTTGTATATAAAAAGTAGTATCAACATCCCAGATCTGCGTACTACAGGGAAAAAGGAAATCTGCATGCCACAATATGATGCACCATCATTCACTGTATACAAGATTTACCCCAGTATCATGGCATGTATGCCATACAAGCTTTGTTGAATTTGTATAACATAAAGATGCAACTTCCTTCCTGCAAATGTTGATTAAAAAATATATTTATTACTTCTAACTATATATATTAAATATTTGGCTTTTCATATTGAACATTTGGGTGCGCCCACCTATGAGGATAAAGTGGTCTGACTATTGTATGGGTCCATGCACGAAACATTAAGCCTTATGAATTGAGACATTAAGAGACTCTCTTTTGGTACTATTTTATAATATAACCACATGTATAAGGCTTTAAAAGGAATCTGTCACATCACTGAGGACAACTTTACACTATATCGTATTGTTCAACCAACTTCCTTTTCATACTTAAAGATGTTGTTTGCCAATTTTTTTTCTTTCAAATCAACTGATGCCTGAAGGTCCCAGATATTTGTAATTTACTTCTATTAAAAATCTTGCCTTCTAGTACTTATCAGCTGCTGTATGTCCTGCAGGAAGTGATGTATTCTCTCCAGTCTGACACAGTGCTCTCTGCTGCCACCTATGTCCATGTCAGATACAGTCCAGAGCAATAGCAAATCCCCATAGAAAACCTCTCCTGCTCTCCAGACTGTAAAGAATACACCACTTCCTATAGGACATACAGCAGCTGATAAGTGCTAGAAGACTTGAGATTTTTAATACAATTAAATTACGCATCTCTGGTACTTTCTGGCACCCGTTGATTTGAAAGAAAACTGTTTTTGGGTGAACTACCCCTTTAACGTGGCACAGTCCACCACTTAAACCACCAAACAGGATGCAGAACTTAGCAGAATCCAAGGATTCTACTATATTCTCAGTCACTGCTGGTAGAATATGAAAATACAGACACACTGTTTTCAGGAGAACAGACACTCAAAATCAGGCAGAAGGCTTCCAGAGAACAGTAATCTCTGCTGCTGCCCCGACCCACCTGCCTTTCTATATTTCTGCACAATTTTGACCTATTCAACATTGGATTTCCACACTAGTCCAAAAAGTATTCAAAAATATCAGACTTGGTAAGTGATCCATTATCACCTATCTGTAAGTGCCAGATGTATGTGAGCCATCATTTATTTTTAATTATTGGAATGACAATCAGAAGTAAGTGGGAAACCTGTTTTATTTAAAGTACAGGGATTTATTAAAGTTTGATCTTCACTACACCTTTGTGGAAGTGTATCATGGCACAAACCTGAGGACCATAGAAGCAAATGATGATCCTGATCAGATTGAAAAAAAAAAGACATGTCTGAAGAGTTTGAACTCCAACAATCACAGTCAAATAGAATGTGTACAAATGGAGGAGATTAAAGACCACTATTACCACCAAATGACTGGATGGATCACACCAAGACTATGGGAGCGCCGGAATCACGGGCACATTCCTGATGTACATCAGGAAAGTGCCCGGGATTCCGGATCGATTGAGAGCCCGCCGGCCCCCGCAACCACTGGCACCCTGCCGCCACCCGATCAACCCGCCGCGCCATCCGACATTCCCCCCTGCACCCAGTCATCACCCCGCGCTGTCTGACATCCACCCTGCGCCCGATCACCCCGCCGCGCCATCCGACGACCCCCCCAACCAAGCCCCCCCCCCCTGGCCGGACATCCACCGTCCTCCCCCGCCCCCTACTGCGGACCAGACCAGACCCGAACCGAACCGGCCGGACATGACATCTGCTGCCCGCCGCGCTGTCACCCATCCCCCCCAGGTTCATACTGGAGCGGACATCGGCTGATGATACCGCCGCTGAAGTTCCCCCGTCCCCCCGGGACTCACAAGGCGCCCCTGGTCCCGTGGTCCCTGGACTCCTCAGAATCTGCCACTGTTCCCCGGTGAGCAAACACCCCCACCAGAGAACTAAAACTCCCACCATGTCCTGCTAACAGGTCATGATGGGAGTTGTAGGTCTGCAGCTTGTGGTCATCCAGGTTGCAGAAGTACAACTCCCATCATGACCTGCCAGTAAGGGCATGATGGGAGTTGTAGGTCTGCAGCTTGTGGTCATCCAGGTTGCAGAAGTACAACTCCCATCATGACCTGCCAGTAAGGGCATGATGGGAGTTGTAGGTCTGCAGCCTGTGGCCATCTAGGTTGCAGAACTACTACTCTCATCATGCCCCTGCTGACAGGTCATGATGGGAGTTGTACTTCTGCAGCCTGTGGCCATTCAGGTTGCAGAACTACTACTTTCAACATGCCCCTGCTGACAGGTCATGATGGGAGTTGTACTTCTGCAACCTGGATGGCCACGGGCTGCAGACCTACAACTCCCATCATGACCAGGGGCGGTCTTGGCATTTCTGGGGCCCCAAGCGAAGTTATGTCTGGGGGCCCCCCCCTCGACACGCGTTCCAAAACAATAGACCGCTGTGTGTTGCCCCCAGTAGTATATACCCCTTGTGCGCTACCGCCAGTAATATATATTCCTTGTGTGCTGCCCCCAATAGTATATAGCCCTTGTGTCCTGCCCTCAGTAGTATATACCCCTTGTTTGCTTCCCCAAGTAGTATATAGACCCCTGTGTTTTCCCCCAGTTATATATAGCCCCCCGTGTGCTCCCCCAGAAGTATATAGATCTCCTGTGTGCTGCCTCAGTTGTATATAGACCCCCTGTGTGCTTCCCCCAGTTGTATATACCCCCTGTGTGTTCCCCCACTAGTATATAGGCCCCATGTGTGCTCCCTCAGTGGTATATAGCTCCCTGTGTGCTCCCCCACTTGGATATAGACCTCCTGTGTGCTCCCCCACTTGGATATAGACCCCTGTGTGCTCCTCCAGTAGTATATAAACCCCCTGTGTGGTTCTCCCAGTAGTATATAGACCCCCTGTGTGCCCCATAAGTATTATATAGACCCCTTGTGTGCTGCCCCAGTAGTATACAGACCCCTGTGTGCTCCCCCAGTTATATATAGACTACCTGTGTGCCTCACAAGTAGTATCTAGACCCCCTGTATTTTCCCCCAGTAGTATATAGACCCGCTGTGTGCCCTACCAGTAGTATATAGACCCCTGTGTGCTCCCCCAGTAGTATATAGCCCCCCTGTGTGCTTCCCCACTTGGATATAGACCTCCTGTATGCTCTCCAAGTTGTATATAGACCCATTCTGCTGCCCCAAGTAGTATATAGACCCCCTGTGTGCTGCCCCCAGTAGTATATAGACCCCTCTGTGAAGCCCCAGTAGTCTATAGCCCCCCTGTGTGCTCCCCCTGTTATATAGCCCCCCTGTGTGCTCCCCCCATTTATATAGACCCCCGATGTGTGCTCCCCCAGTTAAACAGACCCCTGTGTGCTCCCCCTCCCATATAGTATATAACACAATAAAACAAACACTTATACTCACCTGGGTCCGGGCGTCTCCTCTTCTCTTCACTCTTGTGGCCACAGAAAGGGTTTTCACAAAAGGCCGCACTCCCCTTGTCCTGGCGCCGATGCTCCAGTGATGTCACTGGAGCGCCGGCACCACAAGGACAAAGCTGCCACTTGTGACCGCAGGGAAAACACTTCCTGCAGCCACAACAGTGACTGATAGGAAGGGGGCCAATATCTCCCGCCCTGTCAGTGCTGCTGCATGTAACTATGAGCGCTCATTACGAGTGCTCATAGTTACAGTTCAGATGGCAGCAGCGAGCGGGGCAGCGGCCCTGTCCAGCCGTCTTGAACACAAGAGCGGGGCGTGGGGGCCCCTCTGGATGTTGGGGGCCCCAAGCGATCGCTTGGGGTGCTTGGTGTCAAAGACCGCCACTGATCATGACCTTGCTGGCAGGTGATGATGGGAGTTGTACTTCTGCAGCCTGTGGTCATCCAGGTTGCGGAAGTACAACTCCCATCATGACCTGCCAGTAAGGGCATGATGGGAGTTGTAGGTCTGCAGCCTGTGGCCATCCAGGTACACTAGGGGCTGTCTGTTGGCATAATAGACCATATTGGGAACACTTTTTTTTTTCTCATCAGGAAATCCTGAAGGTTTTTCCTAATGGTCTCCTGATGGTAAAAACGGATTAATGTCAGGAAATCCTGATACTTTCCTGATGACATTTGTGGCCTCCTGATCAGGATTTCCTGACAGTAAAAACTGACACGGACGTGTGAATGGGGCCTAAGATAGTCTATGAGTTCACCCAAGGTAACCTGTAAACAACTAAAGGCCTTTCTCACATTGGTTAATGTCAATGGTGTACATGGCAGGAGTGCAAGAAGAAAGCCACTGCCCTCTGAAAAAGAACATCACTGCCCACTGCCCGTTTGTAGTTTGTTTAGGATTTCCTCGACAAGCTAGAATACTTGAACAAATGTTTTGTGGATAGGTCATATTGGTTAAATCTCAAGCAATATGCTTGGAGAAAGGAAAGCATTGCATTTCAGCATAAAAACCTCATATCATCTTTGAAACATGGTGGTGGTTGTTTTGCTGCATCTGGGCTAGAATGGTTTGCCATCATTGATGGAAGAATGAATTCAGACTGGAATCAGCTAATTATATATATATATATAATATGTTATATAGCAAATCAGCTATATCTCATTCGCTCCATTTTAGAAAGTGCAACCATGCTGAGCTGTTTGCCAGTAGTACACATACTTAAAGAGGTTATCCAGTGCTACAAAAACATGGCCACTTTCTTTCAGAGACAACACGACTCTTGTCTCCAGTTCAGGTGCGCTTTGCAATTAACCTCCATTCACTTCAATAGAACTGAGCAGAAAACCCCCGCCCAAGCTGGAAACAAGAGAGGGGCTGTCTCTGAAAGAAAGTGGCCATGTTTTTGTAGCACTGGATAACCCCTTTAAGTCCTTTCCCTTAGTTGCCCAGCTAGTCACAGCATAGGGCAACACACAGTCTTTAGTACTATGGCATTACACAGTGCTGGTGAAAGTGCACTGAATAGGCTTCACTGTGCTGGTAATTTTTTTTACACAGTACTCAACTCTAGATATGAAGGGGAGAAAGCATTGATGATACCCTGGTCTTGCAAGTTTCTGTGTAATCAGAGATGCAAGCAGTATCATCAATATAAGGGTTAGGCTGAACTGCTACTTTTTTGTTTTGCCTTCGGGACCAAATCCCATTTTTCTAATCTGGGCTGTCTCACCTTATGTGGTTGTAGCTCTGTGCTGCTTTAACTTATCAGGGTGATTCTAAGGCCTCCAGTTGTCATAGCTACCAATAGGACTCTGTGAACCAGGGGTGGATTAACTTTACCATAGGCCCCAGGCAGAGCCGTTTTAATACATTGGTGGGCCCAGTGCACAGCCCTCAAGAGTGGGCCCCCCCTTCCCTTTCGGCACATTGTATAATGTACTGAATTTGCCCCCACACTGTATCAAGAGCCCCAATACATACAGTAGTTACCTTATAACACTATTTCCACAATACAGTGATTACATATTACATAAAAACTGCACTAAACAAAACAGAAAGATATCACCAATGATACCATTACATAATACCGCCACATCATGACCCCTAACACTACAATCCTATAACAGAGTGCAGTTACATCCAGTGACTCACCGGGGGCGTTTTCTCCAATCAGAGTCTGTCACCTTTTCTTTTTCTCTCCATCCAGCCTGGGCCACCTTGAAGTCTTCTCCTGGCTGTGAATCTTCTCTCCAGAATCTGCCAGACAAATATTTTAGGCTCCAACACATCCAGTAGTTAGGTCCCTTGTACTCCTATACAGTAGTTACACCCCTCTGTACCCCTACATAGTTACACCCCTCTGTGCCTCCATAGTTTTAAGGTGTCCCTGTAGTATATAGACCCTCATGTGCTCCTCCAGTTATATACAGCCCTCCTGTGCGCTCCCCCATTAGTATATAGCCCCCCTGTGCACTCTCCCCAGTAGTATATAGCCCCCCCTGTGCTCTCCCACAATAGTATATAGCCCCCCTGTGCTCTCCCACAATAGTATATAGCCCCCCTGTGCTCTCCCCCAATAGTATATAGTCCCCCTGTGCTCTCCAATAGTATATAGACCCCTATGCTCTCCCACAATAGTATATAGCCCCCCTGTGCTCTCCCCCAATAGTATATAGCCCCCCTGTGCTCCCCCCAATAGTATATAGCCCCCTGTGCTCCCCCCAATAGTATATAGCCCCCTGTGCTCTCCCCAATAGTATATAGCCCCCCTGTGCTCTCCATAATATATAGCCCCCCTGTGCTCTCCCCCATAGTATATAGACCCCTGTGCTCCTCAATATGATATAGCTCCCTGTGCTCACCAATAGTATATACCTCCCCTGTGCTCCCCAATAGTATATAGTCCCCTGTGCTCCCCAATAGTATATAGCTCCCCAGTGCTCCCCCATAGTATATATTCCCCTGTGCTCCCCCATAGTATATAGCCCCTCTGTGCTCCCCAGTAGTATATAGCCCCCTGTGCTCCCCAGTAGTATATAGCCCCCTGTGCTCCCCAGTAGTATATAGCTCCCCTGTGCTCCCCAGTAGTATATAGCTCCCCTGTGCTCCCCAGTAGTATATAGCTCCCCTGTGCTCCCCCATAGTATATAGCTCCCCTGTGCTCCCCCATAGTATATAGCCCCCCTGTGCTCCCCCATAGTATATAGCCCCCTGTGCTCCCCCATAGTATATAGATTCCCTGTGCTCCCCATAGTATATAGACCCCTGTGCTCCCCAGTAGTATATAGTCCCCTGTGCTCTCCCATAGTATATAGGTCCCCTGTGCTCCCCCATAGTATATAGCTCCCCTGTGCTCCCCCATAGTATATAGCCCCCTGTGCTCCCCCATAGTATATAGCTCCCCTGTGCTCCCCCATAGTATATAGCCCCCTAAGCTCCCCCATTGTATAAAGCTCCCTGTGCTCCCCAGTAGTATATAGCCCCCTGTGCTCCCCAGTAGTATATAGCTCCCTGTGCTCCCCCACAGTATATAGCTCCCCTGTGCTCCCCCATAGTATATAGCCCCCTGTGCTCCCCCATAGTATATAGATTCCCTGTGCTCCCCATAGTATATAGACCCCTGTGCTCCCCAGTAGTATATAGTCCCCTGTGCTCTCCCATAGTATATAGGTCCCCTGTGCTCCCCCATAGTATATAGCTCCCCTGTGCTCCCCCATAGTATATAGCCCCCTGTGCTCCCCCATAGTATATAGCTCCCCTGTGCTCCCCCATAGTATATAGCCCCCTAAGCTCCCCCATTGTATAAAGCTCCCTGTGCTCCCCCATAGTATATACCTCCCCTGTGCTCCCCAATAGTATATAGTCCCCTGTGCTCCCCAATAGTATATAGCTCCCCAGTGCTCCCCCATAGTATATATTCCCCTGTGCTCCCCCATAGTATATAGCCCCTCTGTGCTCCCCAGTAGTATATAGCCCCCTGTGCTCCCCAGTAGTATATAGCCCCCTGTGCTCCCCAGTAGTATATAGCTCCCCTGTGCTCCCCAGTAGTATATAGCTCCCCTGTGCTCCCCAGTAGTATATAGCTCCCCTGTGCTCCCCCATAGTATATAGCTCCCCTGTGCTCCCCCATAGTATATAGCCCCCCTGTGCTCCCCCATAGTATATAGCCCCCTGTGCTCCCCCATAGTATATAGATTCCCTGTGCTCCCCATAGTATATAGACCCCTGTGCTCCCCAGTAGTATATAGTCCCCTGTGCTCTCCCATAGTATATAGGTCCCCTGTGCTCCCCCATAGTATATAGCTCCCCTGTGCTCCCCCATAGTATATAGCCCCCTGTGCTCCCCCATAGTATATAGCTCCCCTGTGCTCCCCCATAGTATATAGCCCCCTAAGCTCCCCCATTGTATAAAGCTCCCTGTGCTCCCCAGTAGTATATAGCCCCCTGTGCTCCCCAGTAGTATATAGCTCCCTGTGCTCCCCCACAGTATATAGCTCCCCTGTGCTCCCCCATAGTATATAGCCCCCTGTGCTCCCCCATAGTATATAGATTCCCTGTGCTCCCCATAGTATATAGACCCCTGTGCTCCCCAGTAGTATATAGTCCCCTGTGCTCTCCCATAGTATATAGGTCCCCTGTGCTCCCCCATAGTATATAGCTCCCCTGTGCTCCCCCATAGTATATAGCCCCCTGTGCTCCCCCATAGTATATAGCTCCCCTGTGCTCCCCCATAGTATATAGCCCCCTAAGCTCCCCCATTGTATAAAGCTCCCTGTGCTCCCCAGTAGTATATAGCCCCCTGTGCTCCCCAGTAGTATATAGCTCCCTGTGCTCCCCCACAGTATATAGCTCCCCTGTGCTCCCCCATAGTATATAGCCCCCTGTGCTCCCCCATAGTATATAGATTCCCTGTGCTCCCCATAGTATATAGACCCCTGTGCTCCCCAGTAGTATATAGTCCCCTGTGCTCTCCCATAGTATATAGGTCCCCTGTGCTCCCCCATAGTATATAGCTCCCCTGTGCTCCCCCATAGTATATAGCCCCCTGTGCTCCCCCATAGTATATAGCTCCCCTGTGCTCCCCCATAGTATATAGCCCCCTGTGCTCCCCCATAGTATATAGCTCCCCTGTGCTCCCCCATAGTATATAGCCCCCTAAGCTCCCCCATTGTATAAAGCTCCCTGTGCTCCCCAGTAGTATATAGCCCCCTGTGCTCCCCAGTAGTATATAGCTCCCTGTGCTCCCCCACAGTATATAGCTCCCCTGTGCTCCCCCATAGTATATAGCCCCCTGTGCTCCCCCATAGTATATAGCCCCCTGTCCTCCCCTATAGTATATAGCCCCCTGTGCTCCCCCATAGTATATAGCCCCCTGTCCTCCCCCATAGTATATAGTCCCCTGTGCCCCCCCATAGTATATAGCTCCCCCTCCCATATAACATTGAAAAAAACAAACACTGTTACTCACCTAGGTCCACGCGTTCCTCTTCTCTTCCCTCCTGTGGCCGCACTTCCTGCGGTCACAAGAGGCTGCACTCCCCTTACCCTCGCGCCGACGCTCCAGTGACGTCGGCCGCTAGAGGGAGAGTGCGGCCTCTTGTGACCGCAGGAAGTGCGGCCACAAGAGTGACTGACAGGGAGGGAGCCAATGGCTCTCTCTCTGTCAGTGTCGCTGCTGCTGCAGCGCTGAAGCGCCGCAGCAGCAGCGGGCGGGGGCAGCGGTGATCGCCGGGGGGGCCCTGCAGGGGGCGCCATGGAGGGGTAAGTAGATTACCCATCCATGGCGCTCCCCCCTGACAGGCTGGTGGCCGGAGCCCTGTGCGACCGCATTGGTCGCACATAGCAACGGCCGGCCTGCTCGGGGGGGCCCCTTTAACCAGTGGGCCCGGTGCACGTGCACCATGTGCCCTCTGGTTAAAGCGGCCCTGGCCCCAGGCTGTTAACCAAGCCCACTGTAACTATGGCAGCACTATCATAGTGTTAATAGAACAGAATAGATAATGTCATGATGCCCTGATGTGTGCAAAATTGCAGTAAAAAAGCAGCATTTTTTTAGCAAATTATGGCAGAACTGTAGTCAGGAGAAAAGACACCACTAACAGGGGGAGACTCCTCATTCTGTTTCCCTATAGAAAATGTGGTCGCAGCAGCATCTATAGGGTTAACCATTGAGATCTGAACTTGATTCAGCTCATGATAGCTGCGACTAGTGCCCAGCTATGATGGACAGTTGCAACAGGGGCAGAGATTCTGTGACCATTTCATACATGGACGTGTCGGCACATCAATATACGGAATGGTGGTTCAAAAAAGACGTTCCAGCACATCCATCTGAAGGGGAAGGGGTTAAAAGCTATAAGGTATGTTACACGTACCTGTTTAATAGTATTATAAAATAAATTTCTATGTAATGTAATGATGTAATTATTATCTCTTATTTATGTAACTAGTCATATATTTTTTTAGCAGACTGAATTTGTGAAAACTGCAGCAAAATGGTGCAGTTTGGCATGAACACAATGTACTTTCCTCCAGCCACTGTATCACCCAGGGATTATTGACGGTTCTGTTAAATCATTGAGAAGTGTTAAGTATCCATGTGTTTTAGGTGGGCTAGGGACATGCAAGCATTGGTTATATATCTTCCTTTGTTATAATAGACATGGAGCAGTATGCAGTAGAAGGAACACACGGTACAACAGAGGTTGTATAATGAGCAAAGATAAATTAGGATATGGCTCTGGACAGTATTACATACTGTAGGGCTGTAATTCTTTTTCTTAAGTGACAACCCCATACAGAAATGTAATGGATGTCTAAGGTTATATCTACTTTGTATAGACTGTCATTATAATAACCAAACAGGTTATGGCCCATGTAACATAAATAGATAAAAAATGAGAGAAGGGAAAAAAAACTAGTATGCTAGGAAAATGCTCATAAAGGCTCTGAATACCTTTATATTAATCCGTTTTTTTTCATCTATTATGTGATGAAAATAAAACATATTCATAATTGGGTGTTGCTTGTGTTACAGTACTGTGCTGAATTAAAAACTTACATTTTTTAAACAGAAATGTCAGGAGAGGTCACAGGTCATCTTAAGATGAAGTCTGATCAAAATCTTGTGACGTCATAAAATTTTATCAGCATTTAGCTTAAAGTGCAACTGTCAATTGTAAAAACTTCTGACATGTCACAGCAACATGTCCGAAGTGCGTATTAATCAGGGTTCGGGTGCTAAGACCCCTGCCGATCGCTAGAATGAAAGGGCAGAAGCATGCAGCAACGTGCGCTCTGCCTCTTCATCTCCCTTATATGGAGATGAATACCGTGGACTTCTTATAAGAGCAGTCTACGGAATTATAATGGGAGCCTATGGAATGTCTGGCCGGAAGTTACATAGGCTCCATTATAATTCAGTAGACTGCAGTGATAGCGGAGATGAAGGGGCAGAGCATGCGCTGCTGCGTGCTTCTGCCACTTCATTCTAGCAATCGGAGGAGCTCTTAGCACCCGGACCCCCACCAATACCTACTTCTGATACAGTATGTTGCTATGAAATGTCAGATATTTTTACAAATGATAGTTACACTTTAAGGCTATGTTCCCACCGAGTATTTTTGCTCAGTAGTTTGGTCAGTATTTTGCAACCAAGACCAGGAGTGGATAGAAAACACAGAAAGGCTATATTCACACACCATCAAAATTTAGTGGATGGACGTCATTTAACAGCAAATAACGGCCGTTATTTTAGAACAAAAGCTGTTGTTTTAAAATTACGGCAATTATTTGCCATTGAATGGTGGTCAGGCCACTAAATTTTGACAGTTTGTGAATATTCTGTATTTTCTATCCACTCCTGGTTTTGGTTGCAGAATACTGACCAAAATACTGAGCAAAA
This sequence comes from Dendropsophus ebraccatus, assembly GCF_027789765.1. Classification (NCBI taxonomy): domain Eukaryota; kingdom Metazoa; phylum Chordata; class Amphibia; order Anura; family Hylidae; genus Dendropsophus; species Dendropsophus ebraccatus. Next base: position 125,463,622 of record NC_091454.1, read on the forward strand.
ATACTGTTGGAACATAGCCTTAATAAGTATTCACAAGAGGAGAGAGAGGCTGGAGATGGGCTGTTATAGGAATAATATAGGGGCCGCAAATAAATGGGCCTACCTATCAGAGTGGTTTGGTCATCTCTCCACTGGGAGGCACCCCTTGCCAACAGGTTTCCTTCCAAGGACCCCTTTCTTTTTTTTCTCTTTCTTTTTTGTGTAAAAGTTAGAATATAAATTTAAAATAATACTCAGTACTGTTAATTGATGCAATTAAAATAAGTGTAGCTGTAGTAAACAGCAGGGAAGCCTTGAAATAGCAATAGGGTGTTTAGAAGGGCTGCTATTTTACAGTTCAATACATTTGTGCCAAAGACTGTTATTTTTATAAGCCAATGGGTTTTTTTCTCTCCCTCGTTTACATATCCATACTGTCATGTCAATGTGATGAAATTAAATCCAAAGAAGTGTCAAGATTGTGAAGTAAAATGTGAGAGTTCTGCATACTGTAAGGAAGCCAATGCCACATTGTTACTTGTTTATGAAAATGTTTAATGTTGTTAAGTGAGTATGAGGAAAGTGCAATCTGTGTAGTCAGATTACAAAGGGGATCATTTTATGTTATTTTTTTATGAATTTTATAACTGAAACAATACCTATTAGCATGAAGAGTTTCAAGATGAGAACCCAGTTCTTGCACCTCCTGCAGATTCACAAGCACTTGTGAAGGATTTCTATTAATGGACAGCTAAGATTCCTGTACATTAACATTAACATTTAGCATTGCCAAAGCAACAGAGTATAATTGATGGAGTGTGGTGGAGAGGGGGGGGGGGGTCATTTGTGGAGGAGGGTGTATACGGGGTAAAGGGCAGGATTGGGGGATAATAGGGCGTATAACAGTCCATGGTATCTTATAATCCTCTCAGCCGGTGGCAGGTGGAGACATACTGGGCCGCTACCTCCATGGTGGTCTCCTCTTCCCCCAGCAGAATGTGGAGTTTCCTCTCCTCATCTATGGAGGTGAAGTCCGGGATGATGGTGGAGAGTCTCTGGAAGTAAGTGACCCTGGGGGATGAGTATTTGCTGCAGTGTAGCAAGAAGTGGGCCTCATCCTCCAGGTCTCCCTGCTCACAGTGCCGACACAGTCGGCTCTCCCGCGGCTTGTATGTCTGTCTGTGCCGCCCCGTCTCTATCTCCAGGCTGTGGGCGCTCAGTCTATAGAGGCTTAGGGTTTGCCTGTGTTTGGGGTGGTGCAGCCTCTCTAGGTATGGCGCCATGGTGTAGTCTCTCTGTAGTGACTGGTAGATGGTGAGTTTCTGGGAGTTACTTATTTCTCTCCTCCATTCCTCTGTATATTGCCCCTGGTATGTCTCTATCGCCCCTTTTATTTGGGCTTTTGTCAGGGCATGTTGTGGGGTTTGGCTGGACTGGTGGTGGATGCCCTGTTGGAGGGCACATTGGGCTCCATGGCTCAGGGAGGCTTTGTGGTGATAGGAGTCTGGGTTGCTTCTCTGTAAGTGCGCCCAGAATGAAAGCGCCCTCTTCTGTACCTGGAACCATAGTGGGAACCTGCCCAACTCTGCCCGACACGCCATGTTGGAGGTGCTGCGATGGACCTGGAGGAGGTACTTGCAGAACTCCAGATGAAAGGTCTCTGTTGGACTTGAATCCCATTTTGACTAGTCTGGGTAGGTGGCCGGACCCCAAACCTCACTGCCATAAAGCAGGATTGGGGCAATGACGCCATCAAAGATTTTTAGCCAGACCCTCACTGTTGGTTTGAGGTGGTACATTTGCTTTCGTATGGCATAGAAGGTTCTGCTGGCTTTTCCCTTGAGGACCTCTATGGCAGACTTGAAGCTCCCTGATTGGTTAAGCTCCAGGCCCAGGTATGTGTAGCTGCTGGTGTTCTCCAGTACTGACCCGTTTAGTGTGAAGGAGGAGGAGATGGAGGCTTTTTTCTGACCCTTCCTCTGGAACACCATGACCTTGGTCTTCTTAGAGTTGATGGGTAGTGCCCATGTATTGCTGAATTTCTCCAGGACTGACAGGCTTTCTTGGAGGCCGCTCTCTGTGGGGGACAGCAGCAGGAGGTCATCTGCGTACAGTAGGAACTTCACCTCACGGTCATGCAGAAAGAGGCCGGGGGCTGAGGAGTCCTCCAGAGCTGCAGCCAGTTCGTTGATGTAGATGTTGAAGAGCGTTGGGCTCAGGCTGCAGCCCTGTCTGACTCCTTGGCCCTGCTGGAAATAAGCTGTCCTCTTGCCGTTCACCTTTACGCTGCATTGGTTCCCAGTGTATGAGCTCTTGATGACATCATACGTCCTCCCTATTATCTATCTATCTCCTATCTATCTATCTATCTCCTATCTATCTATCTATCTATCTATCTATCTATCTATCTATCTATCTATCTCCTATCTATCTATCTATTATCTATCTATCTATCTATCTCCTATCTATCTATCTATCTATCTATCTATCTCCTATCTATCTATCTATCTATCTCAAATCTATCATCTATCTATCTCCTATCTATCCATCTCCTATCTATCTATCTATCTCCGATCTATCTCCTATCTATCTATCTATCTATCTATCTATCTATCTATCTACCTCCTATCTATCTATCTATCTATCTCCTATCTATCTATCTATCTATCTATCTATCTATCTATCTCCTATCTATCTATCTATCTATCTATCTCCTATCTATCTATCTATCTATCTATCTATCTATCTCCGATCTATCTCCTATCTATCTATCTATCTATCTATCTCCTATCTATCTATCTATCTATCTATCTATCTATCTATCTATCTATCTATCTATCTCCTATCTATCTATCTATCTATCTATCTCCTATCTATCTATCTATCTATCTATCTCCTATCTAGCTATCTATCTATCTCCTATCTATCTATCTATCTATCTATCTATCAGCATCTATCTATCTATCTATCTATCTCCTATCTATCTCCTATCTATCTATCTATCTATCTATCTGCTATCTATCTATCTATCTATCTCCTATCTATCTATCTATCTATCTATCTATCTATCTATCTATCTATCTCCTATCTATCTATCTATCTATCTATCTATCTCCTATCTATCTATCTATCTATCTATCTCCTATCTATCTATCTATCTATCTATCTCCTATCTATCTATCTATCTATCTATCTATCTATCTATCTATCTATTTATCTATCTCCTATCTATCTATCTATCTATCTCTCTTCTATCTATCTATCTATCTATCTATCTATCTCCTATCTATCTATCTATCTATCTATCTATCTATCTTATTTTTCTTTCTCTCCCTCTGACAGTGCAGAGTCTGTATATACTGTGGCAATCTACTTGTGTATACATGCACTGCCACAGTATATACAGACACTGACATCTCTCCTCTCCTTGCCTTCTTGGAGTTTTTTTGTAAAATAAAAAGTTTTAAAAAGAGAATTGTCCGTAATGTTATAAAGCAGTGCATAACTACTACGCCCATCATACCCTGACAGCTAAAACAGTGCATAACTACCCCTAGCATCCCTGATAGCTGAAACAGTGCATAACTACTACCCCATTATACCCCAACAGCTGAAACAGTGCAATCGCATAACTACTACCCACAGCATACCCCAACAGCTAAAGCACTGCATAACTACTGCCCCAACAGCTGAAACAGTGCATAACTACTGCCCCCAGCATACCCTCATAGCTTAAAGGGGTTATCCAGCGCTACAAAAACATGGCCACTTTGCCCCCTCTCTTGTCTCCAGATTGGGTGAGGTTTCAAACAGAGTTCCATTGAAGTAAATGGAGTTTAATTGAAAACCGCACCTGAACTGGAGAAAAGAGAGGGGGAAAAGTGGCCATGTTTTTAAAGTGCTGGATAACCCCTTTAAACCGTGCATAACTACTACCCTGCGCATACCCTAACAGTTGAAACAATGCATAACTACTTCCCCAGCATACCCTGATATCTAAAGTGTTATTGTCTGAACTATAAAACTGCCTGATCTTGCACGGTAAATGGTGTAATTGCAAAAAAAGGCCAAATCACATCCCAGAAAAAAATTCGAAAAGTGATGAAAAGGTCAAATATATAACAGTCGGGGGTGGCGCTCGTTATAGTAGGATTTAGTCTATCGTATCTAAATACTACAGCCTCCCATCTCAGTTATGGTTTAATTGTGGGAGATGTCTGGAGGGATGGGAGGCTGTAAGATTTGGTCTATGTCACTATTCGGGGGTATCAACACGGGGGGTGGGGGGGGCGCCAAAAGAAAGTTTCGCACAGGGCGCCATCTGCCCCAAGGCCGACCCTGGTTATCAGGCTGTAAAACAAAGTTGAACTTACCAGGAATCTAGCTCCAGTCTCCCGAAGGTAGATTTTCTGACTTGTGCTGGTTAAAAAAAAACAAAAAACAACAACAACAGACTAAACACATGAATTCCGGCCAGTACAGAGTGTAACGGCTCAATGTGTCCATCAATCACATGACTGTCTTCTCTCTGTGAGCACTTAGATGGCCTGGAATACACAGGACTTCCTGTTCTCTGACTCTGACAGGAAGTGGCATGTTTTCCATGATAAGATAACTAAAAAAAAAAAAAAATATATATATATATATATATATATATATATATATATATATATATATATGTAAATTGCAAACTTGCTCTATATCACATCTACTTTTAGCTTAGATTTTGAAAGTTATAACTTCAGGTACACTTTAAATAAGAATCTTTGGATACGGGTACATTGACTTTAGTTTATACAGATTGAAAGCTGCTGACAGGTGTGCTTCAAAGCAAGCCCCTTAGAGTCAGTAAATGCTGCAAATCAAGGAAAGCTCACAGTGGAAGCTGAGGCAGTTAAGTACAGTGGCGTAGCATTTAGATAAAAAGTAGAATTGTTGCTCATAACAATCAATCTAATGTAAGCTTTCATTATACACTGTACAATGCACAAATGAAAAGTGGACTTGTAGTATCGGGAAAAAGGTTACATTTTCTTTGGGGCACTATTCATTCATAAGGTCAATTGTGAGAAGATTTCAAAAGCTTTCAGCAGTGAGAGGATGATATATCACCTATTACTAAACACCCAGGCATGAAAAATTTATGTAGTTTATGGCAGATTTACAGCTGTAAAAGCTACATGCTGATATATCTTTTTTTTTGTATCAGGAGGTACACTTGAACGCTTCTGTTGGTGAACTTTATAATGTGTGAATGTTTTATGGGTTTTTAAAGAGGAGCTATAACTAAATGTTTGATATAGAACTGGTACTATTCTAAGAGATGGTACATATCCCCGACTGTCTTATATAATAGGAGCAGAAACATTCAGATGGGAGATAGTAATAAATGGTGTTATGTTTGCTTTTTGCTTTACAGTGTATGCTCATCCGGAGAGCCCTACTGTTTTGTCAGAAATGTTTATTTTCCTTTATGAATTAATCTAGTAACAGTAACCTCAACCCTCTTTCTATGTACCTATTTGCAGAATGAAATTATGAAACATCGGGTTCACAGGGGTTACTTTTTATAATATATTACAAATCTGACTCTGAGTAGAAGATTTTAAAACATTGTAAAAGAAAAAGTTTCAATGCTGAAGGGTGAAAGATCAATTAGTTTTCTAATATAGCTAACACATGCTAAAGACCATCTGTTTAGGGATAGTGCCACATTATCATTTATTAAAGAGATTATCCAGCACTAGCACATTTTTAACCCCTTGCTGCCATATAAGAAAACATAACAAACATGTTATCCTTACCTCTCCATGCTTTCCCCAGTGTCCCAATGTGAGAGTTAAGCATAACATGTTTGTTATGTTTTCTTATATGGCAGCAACATGTTAAAAATGTGCAAGCGCCGGATAACCTCTTTAATTTAAGAAAAGAAATGAATCTTTCTACATGTAAGTGTTCTTTATAAGCATATGCAGGCTCAGTAGTGGAAACTGGGGGCGGGGCATGGTCACATGCTCCTCCATGTCGGCCATCTTATGGACAGAAACACCACAGAACAGGACAGCACAGCCTGGAGGAGGAGAGGCTGATTTTAGCTCTATGAGGTACAAAGGGAGCTGCTATCAGTATATACAGTGAGTACACTTACCAATATTATACACTGAATAATTTTACTATAAAGTGGCCAACCTCTTTAACCTTTTGGGCCCAGTTAAGGTAGCCAAATGATGTCTATCGGAGACTGCCGCTCTCATCTTTACTGGGAGACCCAACAGTTGGACCTTCACCATCCAGACACTTAACACCCATCCTATGGATGGGTAATTATTGTCCTTCAATATTTAATATTCCTATTGCATTATTTTCCCATGTTTTAAGAGAATGAATGAAACAATCAACATACTGTATGACAGTATATTTCATAAAACATTTATCACAAATCTCTGTAGAGGCATTTGGGTGTTCAGATACCATTGCTGATTTGTACATTGTATTAATCCAACATTTATTAGGAGTTTAAAGATCAATACTTATCCTCATGTTCCATGCAAAGTTAACTTTACTTCAGATTGGAGACTTTCCAAGAAAGTTGCAAGTTTGCATAATGCCCGCACCGGTACCAATCGAATCAAAAAGTAGCAATGCACCTGATGGTACATCCAATTTAAGGTAGGGATTCCACTATCAGATCCCTGCCCTGTACAGCACTGGGAGCTCTTGGTTAATTGATACTGCTTTGCAATTATCTTTGCCTGTATAATTACTTGAATTGGGGCATGATTATGATTGTCAGCCACCATCAACAAAGAAAACTTGGCAACTTTTTTTTTCCCCGTATTTAAAAATCTTTCCTTGCTCCTGTGACGCCCCCCCCCCCCCCTCCCTTGAAGCAAGGGGAGGCGCGGCCCCTAGTAAGCGTCAGTAAGTGTTAGTTAGTGTCCATTAGTAAGCTTCAGTCAACATCCATCAGTCAGCGTTCATTAGCAGGTGTCAGTAAGCATCAGTCAGCATCCATTAGTATGTGTCGGTAAGCGTCAGTCAGCATCTGTTAGCGTTCATAAGTAGGTGTCAGTAAGTGTCAGTCACCTTCTGTAAATGTCAGTCAGCATCAGTGTCCATTAGTAAGAATCAGTCAGTGTCCGTTACTAAGCATCAATCAGCGTCCGTTAGTAATCGTCAGTCAGCATCCATTAGTCAGCCAGGGTTCGTAAGTAAGCATCAGTCAGCGTCCATTAGTACTATAAGTGTGAGTGAGTGTCAGTCAGTGTCCATTAGTAAGTGTCAGTAAAAATCCATGCATTTACTGTTACAGCAGGAGTGCACACACAGACAGAGGAGCTCCTTCTCTGTTATGCACAATACTTTATGTTCAAAAATGAGGTATTTCTGTGCTCAGGGGAAATTGCATTACAAATATTGGGGCCTTTTCTCCTTCAAGCTTTTTTAAATTTTAAAAAATTTGGCATTAAAATTTAGCAAAAACACTGTGAAACACCTGTGAGGCCTATATGTTCACTTTACCACTTGTTACATTCCTTAAGGGGTCTAGTTTTCAAAATGGGGTCTCTTGTGGGGGGTTTCCACGCTAGGGGGATTTATAAATGTAACATGGTCTCCGACATTCATTCCAGCCAAATCCACTCTCCAAAATTGAAAGGGTGTTCCTTCTCTTCTGAGCCGTGTTGTGCGCCCATGCAACACTTTACTTTCACAAATGGGGTATTTGTAAAAACTACTGATTCAGAAGAAGACATTTTTTATTGCATTTCACTTTTTATAGCTGGTTTGGTATGAAAGAAATAGGAGTGAATTGGAATATTTGCAAAGACAATTGAAATTTTTACTTTTCACACTTACTTTGCAGTTATTCCTATAAAATGCCTAAAGGATTAAAAATTGTTTAAATGTCAATTTGAACACTTCAAAGGATGAAGAGCTCTAAATGGGGATAATTATGAGGGTTTCTAGTTTACAGGCCTCTGGAATATGCTTCAAAACTAAACTGGTCTCTAAAAAATTCTGAGTTAAAATTTTCATAAAACATCCTCTAAAATCCTAAAAAAAAGTTAAAGCATGTTCACCAAATGCTGCCAACATAAAATAGACATGTTATAGAAATTAATCAATAACTTATGTGGTTTTTCACATTTTGGAGTTTTTCACAAAAAAAGTTAAAGGTATCAGCCTAAATTTACCACTAACATAAAGTAGAATAAGTCACGAAAAAACAATCTTGGAACCACAAGGATCGGTAAAAGCATTCCCAAGTTATTAATACATAAAGTGACACGTCATATTTGAAAAATTTGGCCATGTCATAAACACCAAAACTGGTTGTGTCCCCTAAGGGTTAATAATGAGTTAATTAGTTAACGCTCTCTCCCCATACAACTTCCCAGATGGCTATAAACCTGCTGGTGCTGGTTACCTGCTGGTACCATATGCTGAATACCTATAGCAGCTATTGGTGAAGGGGTTAATTCAGGGTCAGAGAGATGCAGAGGTCATACATCAACAAGTGCCACATGTAGGCAAGATGGCAGCGACATGTGTCAAGAGATGTCTGGAAGAAGCCATTGGCATTTGAAGCAACTGCAGCTTAGGTTACATCTGTGCATGCAGGATCTAGGCTGCCAGAACATCAGAGTTGGAGGGCACTGCCTGACCCACACTCAGTCCTCCGGAAGCAGCAAGAGGAGATAAGGCCAAACTGCTCACTTTTATACTGGCTCTCTGACTGGCTCTGGAGGAAACCAGAAGGCGTTTGATCACAGGCAGAGCTGATCAGGTAGCAGTGGGATAAAATGAGAGAGCTTTCTACTCAGTACAGTATTAGGATGGAGGAATAAAGGGGTGTTTGTGTTGTTACTCTTTTACAGAGTAACAATTAAAAAAAAAAAGTTAGCTTGCCTTGCAAAATGCTCTCAGACCAAGCTGCAAGTAATCCAAGGTTTCACTGTACACTCTAATAACTAAAAAAAAGAGGAATGAGGGCCCCTCTGGTAAAAACTTACAATAAGAGATGATCGAGGGAGATGAAAATTTGTTTTGCAAGGTTCGCCAATCTTGGGCTCGGAATCACAAGGATTCGCCAATCAGATGCAAAGGAATCTTATTAAAACAGCCAAACTATAAAAGCTACTATAGTGGGACTATTACAGTAGCACTTTTTTTCAACAGATGTTGTTCATACATTGTCAAAAATTCAATTTGGACAGCAATGGACATTGGTGTATCAGCAGCATAAAATTGATAAAACATTTCACATGTTGCAATCCCCCTTCAATAACCCTTTCACCTAACCTTGTGTGGAAATCTTTATCTCCCCAGTCAATTTAAGTGGCATCAATTCAAGAATCAATCAATTTTATTTAATTTACAATCAATTCAATTAAATTTTATTTATTTCAATTTGAATTTAACTAGAGGTTTCACTTTTTTTTATTCAAGCTCAAATTAATTTGAAGTGTAACTTTAATTTTTAAATTCCATTTATATTCTATTTAATTTAAAAATTTCAATTGTTCAATAATTTAATTTCAGTTTGATGTTTATTTTTTTATTCAATTTCATTTTAATTTAAAGTTTAATTTTAATTGTTTGTTTCCTATGTACGTCCAGTGTGCATTAGTTAAGCCCCCACCCTTAACTTGATGCTGCGGCAACAACGCTGAATAGAGGTCACACCACTCTAGGCTCTTGATTAAATTTGTCCATAACTCATCATGTTATGATGATGTAACACACCCTATCCCTTGGTTAAAAACCATTTAACACGTTCAAATCACTTTACATCTCCCCTTGTGTAGCAGAAAATTGTCACCTGCAAGGATCAGGGCCAGTGGCAGCGGGAGAGGTAGTAATCATGGGGATGAAAATGGTGGAACATGGGGTCATAGCTTGGATGAAGGTGGCAGCTCTCAGTAAGACCCAGTGGTCAGGTGAGTACTAGCCAGGTTGTTATTGTGAAATGGATCCCTCAAAGTTACAACTCCACAGAAGTCAGTAGTCAATCCCTGAGCCAGTAATCATCAGAAGGGTCCTAAGGAAGCATTTTCTAACAGCAATCAATGCAGAGAGTAGGATGTTTTCTCTTTTCTGTCTTCTGTCATGTTTCAGCCGCAAGTCAGCTTTGAAAAACCATCAGCAAGTGAGCTGTCAAGCCGAGCAGACCCCCCCCCCCCCCCCCCCCCCCCCCCCCCCCCCCCCCCAAATTTTCATCCACTCTACTCTGAAGATCTTTTGGAGGAATGTTAGGACAGTCAGCGATTGGAAGGCAGCATTGAGACCCCAGTGGTTTATAGGCCAAAAAGCAGTCAGGAGAGCAAGAAAGTGGCAGCCTATGACAAACGTATGGGATGGTTCCGCATGCCACTGGAAGAAAGGTCAGGAGAGGGTAAGTTTGTTCGAAACTACAATGACGATGTCACAGACCCTACATAATCATCTTCAGAGGATGAAGATGTATTTGTTCCACCAAGCCACTGTCAGGTCCCATTCAAAGCTCATCATTTCATAGGCAAAAGGGGGAGGGGTACAGCATTAGCTTGTCGATAGACTGGCGTTCAGAAAGGCACAGTAACTTGAAGGTACCCCAAGGCAACAGTGGGGTCTAACCTGCTACAAAGAAATGCCCACTGCGATCAGTAGTGTGGCAGTTTTCCGTGTTAGTGGTGGCAAAGACCATTGTGCTCTCTGTAGCATTTGTGACCATAAAGCAAGTCGTATTTGGGTTCAAACCCAGCTACAACATCTATGCATCAGCACATGTAATGCCACCACACCATTGCCTGGAAGAACATGGATATCTATGCTGTAAACAACAACATTGCATATCCTCATCTCTGCAAGTCAGGATTATGCAGCCTCAGTTGGAAACAGTAGGTCCCTCGCAATAACTTCTGCCTTCTCTGTCTGGACCATGGGGAAAACACCACCGCTGCTGAAACAACAGTCAATGTCTGAAGCCATCACAATAAGAAAGCACTATGGTAGTACCCACACTACGGCAAAGATGATAAATGGACAAAAAAAAGTTTATTGCCCTGTATTTCTTATATCAAAATTTTAAATAAATCCAAAAATAAATCTACCATATTTGAACTTAAGAACATAATAAAAATTAACCAATCATAATGAAACACAGCATAAGATAAGGGTAAATACAATCTTATACAGCTTATACAATCTATATCTACAATATTCCCCCCCCACCCAAAAAAAAAAAAAAATTAAATACTACTAACCATAACATATTAATGAACTATATACACTACTGTATACAAGTCAGGTTTGGGTTCAAACCCAGCTACAACATCTATGTGTCAGCACATGTAATGCCACCACCCTATTGTCTGGAAGAACCTAGACACCCAAGCCCGTAAACAACAACAGCTGCAACTACCATCGTGCATCCTCATCTCTGCAAGCCTGGATAATGCAGCCTTGGTTGGAAACAGTACGTCCCTCACAATAACTTCCGCCTCCTCCATCTGGACCATGGGGAAAACACTGCCACTGCTGAGACAACAGTTACTGTCTGAAGCCATCACAATAAGACAGTACTATGCTGGTACCCACCCTATGGAAAAGATGATAAATGAACAAGTGGCTAAGTTGATTGCCCCGTATTTCTTATATAAAATTTTAAATAAAAAAATCTTAAGAACATAAAAAAAAATAACCAATCATAATGAAACACAGCATAAGATAAGGGTAAAACCAGTCCATCCCCACACATTCTTCTGCACTAACAGCGTATACAATCAATAGCTACAATATTTCCCCCCAAAAAAATAACTACTACTAACCATAACATATTAATGAACTATATACACTACTTTGTACATACTATTAAGCAGTAGAACTAACTAAATGTGAACTCCCTTTGCATTGTTCATAACTTAATACCACAGAACAAGGGGTAAGCATACAGCTACAGCATCAGTCAGTAGATGTCGGCAAGGCATAGACCTCAACGGGTACCCCAAGGCAGCAATGGCAATCCCCAAAAGCCTAGCAGTGCATCTCCTCAGAAGAATCGGCCACTGCGATCGTCAGTATGGCAAATCTTCCTTGTTGGTGGCAGAAGAGACCATGCAGCCATCCGTAGCATCTATGAGCAAAAAGTGGGTTTGGGTTCAAACCCAGGAACTCAAGTCATGGAGACCGTATTGAGGTACATCATCGCCAAGAGGAGTAGTGCCAAAGTATACCATGTGAACCTTAGCACGGAGAGGGACAAAATGGTGGTAAAGAAGTAGTTAGAGCCCAAAATCACAATTGACCCACACAAACGTGGGTAGAGCATACAAACTCTTTACGGATGTTGGTGGGATTTGAACCAAGGACCTCAGTGCTGCAAGGCTACAGCACCAACATCAGCCAGAAATGAGCTACTGGGCACTTACCTGCATCTTTGTAAAAAAAAAAAAGGCCCCATAAAAATATTTGCCCATCATAAGTATTTACATTTTTTTTAAAAAATGTCAAGGAATGTTCCCCCTTTACACCCCCAATAATACAATAATCCACTAGGAAATGCACATTTTCAATTTGCATACTTTTAAAGAACCACATCTTCAGATTTACTGCCCATAGGCTAGACCAAGTAAAGCATTTGCACCCACAGCAGCTCAATGCTTCCACAAAGTGCACCATGAAACCCATGCTTAAAAAACTGTATTATCCAGGCACAAATCCCCATGACTATGTTTCTCAAAGAGGACAACTCCCTTCTTCTTACTATAGCTGTAGGGTTTTTTGTCACTGGCACCTGTGACAAGGAATAGTAGCATTCATGTCCCATTTTCAGAGACACACATGGTGACTGGCTGATAAATGTTTTTGGAGTTATTACAATATCACTAGGATAGTTAGATGTTGCACAATGGTTCAACAAAGGGTACTTGTTATGTGATTTTTATAATGGCTCTCGTGCTTTCTTGAGTGGTATAAGGCTATAGAAATGTTTTGTCCTGGGGTATATATTACAGAGGATGATGTCCTTTAACTGTGATAGAACAACAGCAGCAATTTGTTGCTGAAAGGTAGGTCACCTTGTGTGATTTAGTGTGCATTTACACATGAATGGTTGAGAGAGCTAAACAAATGAAGAGGGAGCCAAATAATGTATTTCTATTAGGGATAGTGCCACTATTGGTGCCTCAATAGATGGCAAACAATTACCTTCCTGGCTGCCTCTACTACCCTGCTCTGGTCCCCATTGTGTGGCCATTACTGGGTTTAGGGAAATGATGTAGCAAGCCCACTCAGCCAATCAGCGGCTATAGCAGTGCCTTGTCTTAACTACTAAGTGGTACATCATCTCCTTGACCACTCAATGGGGATCAGAGCGGTGTAGTACAGGCAGCCGCAGGATAGCCAGGGAGGTAAGTGTTTGTCATATTTTTTTCTCATCCTAAACCTAGGGCATAACGCTTAAAGGAGCCCTGGCTGGACAACTCATTTAACAGCATCAGTGACTGTGCTGCCGAGGATGTCAATCACAGATGTGGTAATGACTATATGTCATGTCAGGATAGCCAAGTGTCAAAGGGAGTCAAAGGCAGGAAGAAGTTTATAAAAGGAAGCTTATAGTCTAGATATTAATTTGATGTTATCTAGAATCAGGGGAATAAATGTTCAATGATATACTGCACATAGACAGGAACACCAGCCTAAGATTTGGGAAAGGTATGGGGGTGATATCCCTTTAAAGACCTTACCTGAAGTGACTTCATTTGGCTTTTCCTGTCACCATGGTAACCAGATGCAGATGCTATAGATTTGGAAGATACCAACCCCAAGCAGAAAGGGAACCCTGTCTTTATGTTATACAAACATAACTTGCCGTGGCAGTATTCTCATGATTGAATATGGTTACAGTGCTACTGTTTTATATCCCATTCAAAAATTATTAAGAAACAAATTATAATTTCTTGGGTCATTTAAATATTACAGCTTCTATTTAAGGTTACTGCCTAAATTCTAAAAATGATGTTTTTCAAACATATAGCTATTTATAACCAAGTATAAGTAAAACCCTGAATCCATGTCTTTTGTTAGACTCACAAAGCTTTGTTATTTTAAGATTTATCATGTTTTGTTATTATTAAATTCCCTCTGATAGTCATAAAGAAGAGCACTAAACAGAAACTCCAAAGCACTTCTAATGGTAGAGTTCAGCATAAATCAATGATTCCCAAATTCCCTGAACTAAAATATTTCTATTCACAGGCTGGGGAAAAACAGAGCTGGTGTGTTAAAGAATAATTTCAACTCAGTGTCATCTTTTGTTCCATAAGAAAGACAATTTATTTCAATTCTCATCATTTTGTTCTGCTGTAGAAGACAAGACTCTTTTAAATATATGTTTAAACTTTTTTTGTGGAGTTTCAGCTCAAGAAAGGTTATTGCTTTAGAGTCCTTATATCTGCATTGAAGCTTATTTTTTTCCTGCTACCTGTTTCCATGGCTGCAGTTTTACACCTCAAACTGCACAGACAGTTCTGCCTCCTTCCTAAAACAGCTAAAGCACATGAAATAGCTCCGGAATATTTTTAACATTGTCAGTGCCAGGCAAATATCTGAATGAAACCAATTGGACATTCAATGTCATCATGAATGAAACCAAACTGGGGGCAGGGGTATGAACCCATGGAAAACTAGAGGGATTAGCAATGTCTGTTCCACAAGAAGTAATGATGCACTGAAGACACTGAAAACAATTACAAGGCAGTCTATGCCGGGTTCACACACAGTATGACACAGGCTGATCTGTGACACAGCCGTGTCACAGTACAGCTGGTGTCAGTAAAGTTCATCTGGATAAACTTCATTTCCTTTAAATTCAGGTGTGACCGTATTCCAATTCACCATAGCTGACAATGTAGAGTGCAGCCGGAGCCGCACTTTACATTGTCTGCACTGTCAGTCTTGTGCGGTGTATACACTCAGTATGGGATTCCATTGAAATCAATGCAATGTATTTTTTCATTTGATAACAGCCGTTGCAACAACGGCCGTTATGAAATGAAAAAATACATTGTGTGAATTTAGCCTATGGCACTTTTGGCAGTTCCTTACACCACTAACTTCATGAGTGGACCGAGTACCTGCCAGAGTTTTCAGAAGGTACCTGCCCATGAGAGTGGAATAGTACGTACTGTACCTTTTAAAATCATTCTACTGCTTATGGGCAGAAAGAGTGGTGGTTACCTCGAGTGTTCAGAAAGCCAGGAGTTGCTTTCAGTTGTACTGAACTGTGCTGAAGATTGTAGGCAGCATATATTAATTAAAAAAAGGGTTGTTTATTCCACTAGCTGCAACATCTAAATTACATAGACTCTTTCCTTAAACTTTCTATGTAGATGAAATGTTGCATCTGGTGAAACAAACAACACTTTTTTTGGAGCATTAGATGCTTCCTCGTTTTACAATACAAGAGACATCCCCGAGGTCTCTAGCTGGTGAGGCGTGCACACTGGCCTAAAGGTCTCTTAGTTTTGATATATATTGTGCTGCTGTATTTCCTTATTGTGGACCGTATCAAAATGGTCACGGAAGATAAAGTTTTTATTTTTTATTTAAAGAGACAATGCATTTCTAAAGCTTTACAAGCTCTCTTAATCAGGTCATGGTACAAAGTGACAAGTAATCAGTTCCTACAAGATAACATAATTGGTAACCTAGAAGAGTTCATAAGCTTGGAGGGTAACCCCATTTTGTAACATCTAACAACAAAACATTAATAAGAAAAATGACATCACATTTAACAATGTGCTATAAAAAATATGTACAAACTGTATAGTATCAAAACAATATGAAACTGCCTAATAAACATGTTTTAAGGGACTCTGTCATCTCCGAAACACCCCCAAACTCCTGTTATTAGTATATAGATTAAACAGGGCTGATTCTGAATCAGCAATTTTTGCTATAAGCCACAAAATGAAGGAGTCTAAGTAGTCCTCTCCATTATATTATTAAACTAGGTAGTCCTCCCTATGCATCAACATGCCGAATTTGTAGGCTTACAGCGGTGAAATACAAAGGAGTAGAAAGCTACAAATCTGGAATCAGCATATTTTATCCTATTTATAGATGACTTTAGAGGTGGAGGTAGGTAGGTTGGAGGTGACAGAGTCCCTTTAAAGATATATTATTAGTAATAAATAGAATGATGCTTATTTCAATTGCAACTTCAAGTTTTCAATAGACATAAGGCTAAATGAATGAATAAGAAGATTAAATTAAATTAAGAAATGACCATGAAAGATTTCACTCCCTAAATGGAAAGGTATCTGTAGCCTAGTGGTCTTGGAGACAGACTAACAATAATGATCACTCCTTGCATTTGCAGATGTTATCAGCTTTACTTTCTACAGACCAATTGTCATTGGTCTCTAAGCTCAGCTCCAGAGTGAGTGGAGACTAATAACTGCTATGATGCTGTATCTCTCATGCACTCCATACAGCCAATGAGCTAATAGTACTACTGGCCTCTCAATAGTTTAGCAGTGAATTAGGAGTAAATGATCGGTCAAGGAGAAACATGGCTTATAAGGGGAGAAAGGCAATTTCCTGTAATAAGACATAGTGGCTGAAATTTATTAATGTTTCTGAGACAAAAATCGGACAAATTTTTTGTCTCAGACAAATAGTAACCAATCCTGGTCCATGAACACCGAGTTGTAAATGTGTCCGATATTTATCATGGGCATATTCATAAACCTGGGCCATTATGTTTAAACAATTTTGCGTAAATTAACAGTCCAAGTGAGTATAAGACATAAATCATAAGTACATACAGCCTTCCCATAAGTCCTCTTAGCATTGGTGCACTAAGGGTCCATTTACACATACAGGATCTGCTACAGATTTGATGTTGCAAATTTTATGCTGCAGATCTGATGATGGAACACAGCATAAAATCTGCTTCAGATCCTGTACATGTGAATGTGTGAATGGACCACAAGGGACAATTTCTAGGTGTCCAGAAGCTCTACTGCAGAGACCAATAATCCCTCTAAAGTGTTTAGCTGCATCAAAAGTTACTAATCCCAATTCTGAGAACAGACTGTTCAGATGGATTTTTTTTACAGATTACCAACAAAGGAATTGCTCCCCTCTTTTTTTGCAGTGCGTAAGCATGCATTGGAATCCAAATCATGTGTACATGCTACTGCAGCACAGAAGGAGACCCCTCCTCCTTATTTGCCACCACCGCTAATCAGCCTGTCAGAGATTTAGTTTAGCAACAGAAGATAAAGAGGTGGCACTGAGAAAGAAAGAAAGAAAGAAAGAAAGAAAGAAAGAAAGAAAGAAAGAAAGAAAGAAAGAAAGAAAGAAAGAAAGAAAGAAAGAAAGAAAGAAAGAAAGAAAGCGTGTCACGGTAATAGGCAAGGACCACCTGCCTTATTTGTCCTTTTCTTTCTCTTGGCCATGTTAAGTGTCCCAGTACCTATTTCACAGCTGCTATGTGTCTAATATTGCCAGGCTGCTCATGAATTCTTTGTGTTGCACCCCATACTAGGTTTGGGTATCATGTAGGTATGTTCTGTGTATAAACTGCTGTTTCCCTTGTCACACTTCCCAACAGCATACACTAAAGGGTTTTGTCAATGCAAGGGTTAAACATTTTTTTTGCTGTATCCCACACTGCACATTGTATGAGAATTAATCAACCTGGTCACCTCCCCTCTCTCAACCAGTGGAGCAATCTCTAATTATCTCATGTCTCTACACCAACGAGAACGATTTCTAGTCCTATGCTCTGGGCAGTACTTATATGTGTTAGCGCTGCTACTCTCAGCCATGCAGCTGTATTTTCTTTACATTTTCAAAAGTCTCATGAGGGCTACTTAAAGACCCAGAATTCCCAGAAGTTTATGTGAGGAGAACATAATACATTCTGATTGCAGTATGCTGTCTTTGAGAACCTTTGAGTCAACTTCCAAAGTTTTCCAAAGTCATGTGAAGCAGGTCACCATTCTTTTAATCCACACTGTAAGGATCCATCTATGTTCTTCTTCTTTTTCTAGACCAGGGTTGGAGAAATTGTGCAAAGTCCCTGGCATTGCCAAGCTCTGTTAGGTCTCTCATTGGCTTTCATAGCAGTGATCATGCTCCTGCATATGTCCCTACAAGTATCACATGACAGATCATAATTCTCCTGTGAGTACGATTGTTCTCTTCCTCTCAAATCAGAGCAAGCCAAACTGTGAAGATCCTCGTCGGTATAGTCTAGTCTAATTGGACTGTGATCCCTCTCAGTTTAGTTTGAGCCCATAGCAACTCAGGAGCCTATGATTTTTTTTTTTTTTTTTTTTTTTACAGAAAGTTCGAGTCGAGTGGTGGATGAAGTCTTCATAGTGATCTAGGCCAAATGGGAAAAAAGATTAGAAGTGTGAATGGCTCCAGAGAAGACACCTTCTGTGAATCACTGGATGTAACCGCACTTCAATCATTTATATGGTGTATGCATTAGGAGCCCTTATAGTTAAAAGCATAGGCACATCCACCAGAAGCTGAGTGTCCCCATCCCCCCCTTAACTCTTTCTTTGCTGCAGCACACAAAAGGTTAACAGCAGAAAATGTTTTGCTTCTCAGCTACTGCTCTGATGACACCCGACCTCCACACCAAAGTCCAGTACATTTTTCTTACTTGCCAGCATCCTTGGAACTGAGGTTGAGGGTCAGGAGTGGAGGGGTCGATGAAGCATGTAGTTCCCTTCTGACGATCCCCAAGGTGAGGTTGCGAGGCTGCCAGCAAGCAGCAAGCGTGATGGAGCAAATCCGTTTTTGCTGCAGCAAAGAAAAAGTTTAAGAGCAGAATTGCCAGCTCCTGGGTCCTCCACGAAAAATTTTATTGTCAGCACCCCTGAGGGCGAATTAATCAAATTGATTGTGGCTGTAGTCATGATTTACAACATTCTTTTTATAACTTGATTTAAAAAGTAAAACTTTTGAAACCCCATTTAGAAACCATATGGAAGATTTATCAAACATGGTGTTAAGTGAAACTGGCTCAGTTGCCCCTAGCAACCAATTAGATTCCACCTTTCATTTTCCAAGGAGTCTGTGAGGAATGAAATGTAGAATTTGATTAGTTGCTAGGGGCAACTGAGCCAGTTTTACTTTACACCATGTTTGATGAATTTCCCCCTATATGTTTGCTGCATTCAGGGCATGTAGGCTTTACAGATGGCATTACCTGGTTGGGACACCCTTTTATGTATATTTTTACTCAATGTAATTCTCTTTCTTTTTTGTTTCAAGGTAATTGGTATTGTTACAGAATTATAAGCTGTGGCATTACATTAAGGTCTTCAAATCCACCAACAGAACGGATATTTTTGCAGGCATCCTATTTCTAACAATGGATTTTTATATCTGAAGGTCTTTAAACTTATGATATAAAAGCTTCCAAAGTGTGAACTGATTTTTATTATCTCTAGAACAAAATCCAGTCATTTTTAAAGCTATGGATTTGCTAACATTTGCCGGCTGTCACAGATTTAAAGGGACAGTGCGTCCCTAGTTGGTTGAGTGCCCCGATCACCTAACCTAAAAATAAAGCACCAGTCCTGAAATTCCCTGTTGGAGCCTCTGCATGCTTCTTTTGGTGTCTTGTTTCAGCTCTCCGTTGTTCCTGCCCTGTTCCTGCCACCTGTGGCTCCAGGCGCTGGTCTTGCTGTGTTTCTGCTGCCTGCGGTTACAACCGTGAGTCCTGGTGTGTTCCTGCTAGCCCACGTGTCTCCAGCTGCACCTCGCCCACCGCCGTTAGCAAGCCTAGCCAGGGGTAGTGACCTGATGGTTGCCTGCCGCAGCAAGTCAAGTCTGTCCCACCTTGTGGAGGGCACTGGTGAAGAACAGCGCCCCCTTAGACTCCGTTCTCTAGTGCGGCTTACGCCATCGCTAGAGGTACAGCGGATGCACAACTCCAGATGTTACACATTTTATTACAAAATTATAAGCTTAACAATAATAATAATAATAATAATAATTTTTATTTATCTAGCGCCAATAGATTCAGCAGCACTTTACAATTCTGGGGGTACATACATAGACAAAAAATAGACATTACAGAGATATACATATAATTATCCATACATGAGGAGTGAGGTCCCAGCTCGCATGCATCAGCTTACAGACTCTTAGGAGGGGTTGCGAGACAAAATGGCAGAGGGGCAAAGTGCATCATGGTCCGGCTATCTTTATAAATAAGGCAGTGCAGGTAAGGGGGCGGGAGGGGGGACCTGTCACGACCAATGCCTGCATGCAAAGGTCTAAGTGCTTAAATGCTTGGTGTGTGTGTAAGTATGTGTCTGTGTGTGTGTGTGCGTGGTGGAGGTGTGTGTGTCTGTGTATGTGTGTGGGGAGGTTTGAGGGTAGCAGTAAAAATTAGTGAAACGGTAAGCCTGCTTGAACAGATGTGTTTTGAGGGCACGTTTGAAACTTTGTGCATTGGAGGTGAGTCTGACAGTCTTGGGTAATGCATTCCATAGAACTGGTGCAGCTCGGGTGAAGTCCTGGAGACGGGAGTGAGAGGTGCGGATCAAGGTGGATGTTAGTCGTAAGTCATTAGAGGAGCGTAAGGCACGGGTAGGACGGTAGACAGAGATGAGGGAGGAGATATAGGGAGGTGCAGCACTGTGGAGAGCTTTATGGGTGAGCAGGAGGACTTTGTATTGTATCCTGTGTTTAATAGGGAGCCAGTGTAGTAACTGGCACAGGAGGGAGGCATCGGTATAGAGGCTGAACAGAGAGGAGAGTTTAGAGGAAGGAAGGCCGATTAGTAGGGAATTGCAGTAGTCAAAGCGACAATGAGAGTTTTAGCGGACTCGACAGTAAGGATTCTAGAGAAGAAATAGCTGAAAGTGTGTCTGTCACTAGTGTTCAGAGCCCCACTGATCACTAGAACAGAGGGAAAAGAACACAGCGTTGTATTGCTGCTCCCCAATCTGTGCCAGGGATGGGGACCCTTCGTCCCTCCAGCTGTTGCAAAACCACAATTCCCATCATGCCTGGACAGCCTTTGGCTGGGAGTTGTAGTTTTGTAACAGCTAGAGGGCCGAAGGCTCTCCATCCCTGCTAAAGACTTTCTATAGTCTCAGGATAGAAGATGCTTAGCAGGCACTAGCAATAAGTAGGGGCAGGGCCGGCGTCAGCACCCGGCTAAGTAGGGCAAATGCCGGGGCCCCCACTCCCGTTTGTTACTACATTTTTTTTGTTAGTAAAAAAGAATAAAAAGTGTAGTAACAAAGGGGACTGGGCCCCTAGAGGCCGCATGTGACAGTTAGGGGCCCGCCGATCCATACTGGGGCCCCCGAGCACCTGTCTTCCATCACAAATCTTCCCTACAGCCGAGTAGGAAAGAGGACCTTTGAGTCTGAAGGACCTTTGATGATGTCACGGGTCATGTGATCGGACACATGACCTGATAGAGGGCAGCAGGTAGGCTCTGCAAACTAAGTGTCCTGTATGTGCTGGTTCTTCTACTTGTTTTGTGTATAGAGGTCCTGCTGTAATATATATATATATATATATATATATATATATATATATCCTGCTGTAATAGATATAGATATATTACAGCAGGACCTCTATACACAAAACAACTAGATATCTGTATCTATCTATCTATCTATCTATCTCCTATCTATCTATCTCCTATCTATCTATCCATCTATCTCCTATCTATCTCCCATCTATCTATCTCCTATCTATCTATCTATCTATCTATCTATCTATCTATCTCCCTATCTCCTATCTATCTATCTATCTATCTATTTCCCTATCTCCTATCTATCATATGAACATGGTGAGACCTCTAGTTCTCCTATATTCAGGCCCTGCAGTGATATACAGTGTGTGTGTGTGTGTGTATATATATATATATATATATATATACACACACACACACTGTATATCACTGCAGGGCCTGTATATAGGAGAACTAGAGGTCTCACCATGTTCATATTATATATATGGTGGTGCTGGTGCTGCTAGTTCTCTAGTATACAGCTCCTGCTCTGTGTGTGTGTATGTATATACACACACACACACACACACACACACACACAGAAGGAGCTGTATACTAGAGAACTAGCAGCACCAGCATGATATATATATATATAATCCTGTGACTGGGTCTGACTCCTCCAGAGTCCTGACTACTACAGAGATCAGGAGATACAGGAGGAGAAAGATATGCAGCAGCCGCATGTTTCTTCTGCTGCAAATCTTTCCTCGCCTGTCTCTCCATGATTTGCTCCTCAAAGGGGCCCGCCGAGGCTCTGTCGCCCAAGGGCCCACAAAAAGCTGGAGCCGGCCCTGAGTAGGGGTCTGAGTACTGAGACCACCCATGTCTTTTAAGGGGTTGGCCACTTTATAGTAAAATAGTTCAGAGGACAGTATTAGTAAGTGTACTTACTGTACACACCGACAGCAGCTCCATGTGTATCCCTTTGGGTAATACATTAAACATTTAAAGGAGCAGTCCGGTGAAAATTTTTATTAAAGCATTGTATTTCCCCCCAAAAGTTATACAAATCACCAATATTCACTTATTACAGGAAATGCTTATAAGGGGCTTTTTTCCCTGCACTTACTACTGCATCAAGGCTTCACTTCCTGGATAAAATGGTGATGTCACGACCCAACTCCCAGAGCTGTGCGGGCTGTGGCTGCTGAAGAGGATGGTCAGTGTCCCTCAGTGTCCTCCTGCCATCATCCTCTCTAGCAGCCACAGCCCGCACAGCTCTGGGAGTCAGGTCGTGACATCACCATTTTATCCAGGAAGTGAAGCCTTGATGCAGTAGTAAGTGCAGGGAAAAAAGCACTTTATGTGCATTTTCCATAATAAGTGTATATCGGGTATTTGTATAACTTAATAAATATTTTAGTCGGACTTCTCCTTTAAGGTTATCAAAGCCAAAATAAAAAAAATAAAAAACAGAAAATCACATGGATGATGATTTCTTTGTTTCTCGTAGATTTTTTATTTTAATTGATTGAAGATCTCACTCTCTGAGTACAAAAATGTCTGAGAAGGATAGAATAAGTATATAGGTTCTGTACTATTATACATACTATGGTAGTTTTTTGATTGCTCACTGTGGAATGCCCAGCTTTTTCAGAGAAATTATAATACTGAATATGATTGTCTTTCCTTTTTTAATTCCCCCCCGTCCTTACTCTATGTGCAGTTCTCTGGATTATGCACAAGCTTAGATACAGCACAATATTAATCTTTATAAAACGTGTCTATGTATTTTTTTTCTTCTCTAAAATCGCTTTAGTTCATTGGTGAACAGTTTTGCCTAAGTTCAATTTTCTAGCTGTTGTGCCCACTCTCCCTGAAAAAGTCGGCAGCGTAGTCTTTGGCCCACCAGCGGCTTCACTGCTCAAGCACAACTGTGCCACTGTGATGAAGCCGGGCTGCAGTATTGTTTAAATTCAAACCATATAATGATTTTCTGCCCTATAATCATTTCGTATAATAGGGCCCTTGGTGTCTTCCTTTAATAATTAAGATTACACAAGGGATAGCAACCTGGGAATTCCCTGAAAGAAAGTCCACACCCCAAACCATCCCTACTTTAGCCCACATCCATAGTAACCCATGTTTCCAGTAGATCTTGTATCACATAGTCATTGATACATTACTGCAATGTAGAAGTCCCAGTGGTATATCACGGCAACCTAAACTATGATAACTATTTTTACATAATTGTAATAATGCTGGAGGGTCACCTATAGCAGCCATGTTTCCTGGTTCCTAACTGTGGCTCTCAATGTTTGGATACTCCAAGGATTTACAGCGAACCAGGGGCACCGGTGGCTGAGGAGAACAAAGAAGAAGCTGTATGTGTGCCTTGCTGCATTCCAGGACCTGTTGGACTTCAGGCCAGGCCTGCTTAACGAGGTAGCTGATGAGCCTACAAGGACTTGCCTGTACTCTGCATCTGGATATTGCCAAGCATCAAGTGAAACCACAATCCTAAAGAGATCAGTATTCACAGCAGTATCTAAATAATACTCGACATTGCACCAGCAATCAAATATGAAATATTACATACTTCTTTTGCAGTGATATTACAATCCTAAAGAGAGCCCATTGAGAGCAATCCAGTGTGTATCATCACATCTTCTTTGGAAAAGAGAGTTACAGGTCTATAAGCGCTAAAGCTTACTAAAACACTATGCCAGAGGTCAGATGCCAAGTCAAGGTATTCCTTGCTCTGTCCACAAATTCTATAAACTCTGGACCAAGTGTTGCCTATCCAATGTTAATTTTCTTTATGCGGAACAAGCAAAGAGGAGAAACTGCCTTTATTTAATGTTAAATTGCATTCTGCTATTTATCTAATGAGGAAAGCCTGTGGAGACCGCCTGTTGAGACCCCTGAAGCCAGTGACTGTGACAGTTGTGGCACTTCAAAACCTAGCGTGCCCAAAAGTGGCAAGTGGCTTTCCCCCCCCCCCCCCCCCCCCCCACACACACACACACACACACACACACACACACCACCACCACCACCACCTTTTATTTCACTTGCATTAGAGTGCTGCGCATTTATCTTTACATAGCTGTGGGCTACTGATTAATGGTCTTATCTGCTGGCACCAACAGAAAATTAGAAGTAGTGCTGCTCTCATCCGAACCTAAATAGATAGATAGGTAGATATTAAGCAGATAGAAATGAGATTGGCAGAGGTAGCTAGATGTTTATTGTAGATAGATAGATAGTTTGGGTATGTGCACACTATGAAATATCCACAGAGAATTGACAACTAATGTCAACTCTTTGGGCGGATGGCGGAATTCGCTGGCAAATATCATTTAGTCTATGAGAACTTCAAGCAGAGGCTATGCGGTAGAATCCACTTGAAGTCTCTGCGGATATTCCGTAGGGTGCACATACCCGTAGATAGATAGATAGATAGATAGATAGACAGACAGACAGACAGACAGACAGACAGACAGACAGACAGATAGATAGATAGATAGATAGATAGATAGGAGCGTGATATGTCATGGACTTTAATTACCTGACCCCGGTATCCCCCCATCCCTTCACCTATAATATACCACAGACTTCTGTGCCTACCCATCTTCCCTACCCATCCCCCAAAAATCTTCTGTTTGCTTTGGCAATGCTAATATGTTATTTAGACCTGCCAATAAAGCTGATTTGATAGATAGATAGATAGATAGATAGATAGATAGATAGATAGATAGATATTGTAGAAATCTCCACGGCACTCCGATATAGTCAAAATAAACGTGATTTATTTCATAGTGAAACAGCACAGCAAAGTGTCAAATTTTGACACTTTGCTGTGCTGTTTCATTATGAAATAAATCACGTTTATTTTGACTATATCGGAGTGCCGTGGAGATTTCTACAATATACAAGTCAAGTCGTGGTCTCGACTTCCCGCAGGCACCCAAACATACCCCGGGTGGTGCTGCTCCAAGATACAGATTATCTAGATAGATAGATAGATAGATAGATAGATAGATAGATAGATAGATAGATAGACAAAGATGGCTAGTCATTGGTTTATTCCTAGACTTCCCTAAACATAGATAGATAGATAGATAGATAGATAGATAGATAGATAGATAGATAGATAGATAATAGATAGATAGATAAATAGATAGGAGATAGATAGATAGATAGATAGGAGATAGATAGATAGATAGATAGATAGATAGATAGATAGATAAAATAAAACGATTTCCAGCAGCACTTCAAGTGAAAAAATTCTTCAGTGATTTATTTCATCAAACATAGAAAAAACATAAGTGCAACACAGCAAAAACAAATGAGGATATGATGCGACGTTTCGGTGGCCTCCGCCACCTTTTTTAAGCATATCCTTCTAGTGAACAACTTCCTTTTTATACATGTGCAAATAAATAACATGCCTTCTAATTAGTGCATGCATGTGTTAATCTGTGCATACTATTAACTAGTGAACCACCCCATGAGTAAGGTACGCCTCTTCCAACTTGGCGTACTAAAAGTCTCATATTGTCCATTACACCTTGTATAGAACTCCATTTCCATTATCCAAAAGTCCCATGTTCTCCAAACAGTGCTTTAAAAAGTGAAAAAGCTTGAACATAAGTTGCGGAGTACTTCCACGTTAAGTTATACATATCGCTGAGATACCGCCCCGTCTGAACTCACCACCTCATTATCATTGGACATTGGGAGTGTGTCCAGTGCTGAAATCCGTTAGAAAACACATCAGTGATCACCTTCTATATTAGTCGGACCATCCGCGATTCATGCAGTGGACTAGATAGATAGATAGATAGATAGATAAAGTAGTGATGATCAGCGGCACACCAAATAGCTTCAAAAACGTGGAGGTTTATTCAAAAGAACAAAACATTCATAAGGTGCAGCACAGCATAGCACGACGTTTCGGCGGGGTGTCCGCCATTTTCAAGTGCAAGGAAATGAACTCAGGTGATCATTTAAATCTACACACATGGTGAAAAAGCAAAAAGCGTGATAGGTGCATTCAGATGTCAATCAAAGTAAGGGGCCAATTGGTCCGAAGTAGTGATACGTCACATTCAGGTGAGTGTATAATGAAATACAAGTGCGTAACATATATAGTGTTCACAAAACACTTGAAAAGCGTAATGTATACATAGATAATATTGTAATGTATACAAAAATACAATTGGAGCATACCACATGTACGGGATTATTAAGGGAGACGCCACAATCCAAAAAAATATAGATAATTCATAGAATGTTTAAAGATAGTATCTGTTAACCCATTAATTGAATTGTAAGCAGGCCAATGAACACAGAGCAATGGTGTAGTCCAACATAGAACATACTGTAAGGGCCAAAGATGTTTATCTGTTTAGCTGGACTGCCCACTGGTCGGAGGCTCCGTCGATCCTCTTCCAGGACTGGATGAGTGGTCAGCGGGTAGGACACCGGAGTCCAACAGACGCACGGAAACCGCGCGTCTTGTGTGAACCGGTACCAATCCTCCTTCCAATTAGTGGGTATTAGTCCTGCCGATCTGTTAGAAAATACTGGTACTGGCATAAAAAGTGGCGTGAATCTCTCTCCTCCCGTAGTGGTTTCTCCTATGAAGTACATGCGATCTGAAAGTTACAAAAAGAAGATATGAGTATCCATCGTACAAATCATAAAGAAACAGATCCAAACATTAATAGAGTTCATTACTAAGACCTATTCATAGATGTGTATCAGAAAAAAGGTTATAACAGAGACAATTCTTTACCTGAACATCGACGTAGTAACTTTATATTCTACATTTAAGCCCACTGGTTGTAAAGTATTGAGTTCATGAATCCAAAACAATTCTTTTTTCAACAGAATTGTTTGCCTGTCGCCCCCTCGTTTGAGAGGTTCTACCCGGTCCAGGATCATAAATTTAAGATCCCTCTCAGTATGTCCATGTTCTGAAAAATGTTTAGATACTGGTAGATCCAACTTCTTTTTTCTAATGGAATATCTGTGTTGTGTCAATCTTGTTTTTAGGTCATACGTTGTTTCGCCAACATATAATTTGTTACATGGGCATATTAGAACATAGACTACCCAGTCAGAAGCACATGTAAGAAACTGTTTGATAGGGTATTCTTTTTTGTTGGGGTGCAATTGTGGTCATGGATCGTAGTAAATACATACAGGAGGCACAACGACAACTTGATGATAGGGAGGTATATTCCATTATCTCTACTGATCCCAAGTTCTCCATTCAGAGGAAAATTGACCATATTTTGCAAGAAGCTACAACACTGAATATTATAGACGAACAGACACTAGAATTTTTGGTCGTAAAATATCCAGTATTGCCTACCTTATATTTCCTACCAAAGATTCACAAGAATACAGCTAACCCACCGGGCAGACCCATTGTGTCCGGTCGGGGTTCGATTCTTAGTAACATCTCTGTATTTCTTGACAGGATACTCAGACCCCTTGCAGAGAATGCCAAATCATACTTGAGAGACACTACTGACTTCTTAGTGAAATTACAGCATACTGATATCCCTTCGAATGCCATCTTTGTCACCTATGATATAGTCAGTCTCTATACCTCCATTGACCATCAAAGGGGCATGAGCGCTATACAGTCCCTATTACCCACACTGGGATGTTCTCCTAAAGAAAGTGATTTCATCCTTAGGCTTTTGGATCTGGTCCTCACCAACAATTATTTCTCATTCAACGAAACAATGTACATGCAACAGAGGGGCGTGGCGATGGGTGCCAATGTGGCACCCACCTACGCCAATGCCGTTATGGCACACATGGAGGAGGAGCTCATCTATGTATCCCACCACTTCAGACATGTTCTGAGGTGGTGGAGATACATAGATGATATTTTCATTATCTGGACAGGTGACATACAGCAGCTGGAACAATTTACTGACTACTTAAATCATGTAGACGAAACAATAAAATTCACCATGACATTTGATCCGCAACAGATAAATTACCTCGATGTATTAGTCACCAAAGATCATAGTGGTACACACACTGACATTTTTGTCAAAAAAACTGACTGCAATACTATCCTCCACCATGACAGCTGCCACCCTAGAAGAACCATTTCCTCTTTACCATATAGTCAGATGCTCAGAGCCCGACGTATCATTGATAAGGATGACAGATTGAGTGTGGCACTTGAAAAAATGGGCAATAACTTTTGTGATAGGGGATACCCTGCCGAGATAGTCAACACCTGTAAACGCAAAGTACTTGAGACAGAGAGAAAAGATTTACTCGTGACCAAACAGAAACGACAATCAGACAGAATTCCTTTCATAACCACATATACCGATTTCTCTCCACAGATTAATAGAATTGTATTGAAACATTGGAATATTATCTCCCGTAATCACAGCAACATACCTGAACTATCACGACCGCCACTC